>NC_044000.1:10385000-10652500 GCF_902150065.1 Myripristis murdjan
TTGTAAGGATTTGGTACAAAAATAAGCCGTCCCTTCTAATCGATGCAGCATGTCTTACAAGGACATGAAACAAAGGGAAGAGGTTGTGTAACTAGCAGTGTTAAGATATTGTTAGATGTGGGTTACAGTGACGGTGAGTCACGGACGACGTATAAACATAGTCCAGAGATCTGACAAGCGCAGCTTTTCGCTTCCGCCCCAAACGTAATTAAGTCCCCCAGTATCTGGTTGTCGCCCTCTTGTATCATTACCGTCGCTGGATCATTGCAATGTACTTACTTATTACTTAGCAGCCCCTAAATATAGCCTTCCCCAAGCAGCTGCTGTGATAGCACATCACAGCAAAGCCAGCTGTGGGTTATTACACCCCCACCCCGCCTGCTTGGCCTCCCACTCAGTCAAGGAGACTTATATGGATAATACACCACTCAGCAAGTTATGTTTTTTTTTTTTTTTTTTTTTTTTTTTTTTCAAGATTTACTCAACCAAGGACCTTGAGGAATTGGAAACAAGCTGTGATTCTGGTTATTTTTCTTTTAAACAGGGATAGTGCTACGACACTGAGCCTCCCAGTCAATTAATGTAAGCCCTTATAGCTGTAGTAAGGCTGCTCAGTGATTTGAGATGCATAAGTTGACAGGCAGACGTGGATTTGATGGAACTGAAGGGGAAGCAGCCATATCAACCCATTATTTTTAGGGGAAAAGTTAGTTATTTTTATTTTGGGTGGATGCAGTGATGTCTCTGGGCCTCCGTCCTCCTCCTCTGTCCACTAAGCAAAGTAGCTCTATTCACAAATGACATGCAAGTGAGGATGCTGCTTTTAAGCCTCAAATATTTAATACCTACTTGGGGATGAGTTCATTAGAATGAAACAGGAAAATACAAACTTCAGCAAAGCTTCATTATACACAGGAAAGTGTCCAAGTACAGCCTTGAGCAGCCTGGTAAAGGATGCTATGGAAACAGTTGACCAATTTACAGTATACAAATCTAGAAAATGAATCTACAGCATGAAAAAATGGCATGTCCAAGGAAACTAGTGCTACATGCTTGCTGGCTGTAAGCATCTTGGTAAATAATGTGCAAAATGAGTGCAAAACTTTGCTCTGTGACAGCTATGGATACAAGTAACACTTTCAATGTACGAGCTGATTTACTTAGACTGGAGGTGCAAAACAACAATAATAATTATAATTATGTGCAGCTCCTCATAAGAAATCTCAACACATTCCTGCAAGCTCAAACAACAGTCCAAACCAGGACCAGGCTGCTGCTAGCCAATGTAAAATAACAGCGTAGGGTAGCAATATAGTTGCAAGTATATAGTTGCAACTATTACTGAAGTTTAGGCATGGGGATTAAATTAGCTAAGGTTTCTCGTAAACTCCTTAGCCTTATGTGTTCAGTGATAGTTTTAAAGATTAGTTGGCACTTAGGCTTGGGTGATCATATGATATTATCAGTCATTTTGCTTCCTCCAATGAAGTTTTTTCTGACAGTGGTTATTGCCATTGTGCATAGGTCAGTGTTTTTTTGCATAGGTCAGTTTCACTGGTACCTAACTAATGACCCCCCTGCTGTCACCATGTAACTGGCACTTGCATTTGCCAACACACACACACAGTCCTAAACATAGTAGTAGAGCTGGGCATTGTAATTTGGTTCCTTTATGATACGGAGTACCACTGAAATGCTTTGCTACTAATGACTGTGGAAAAGTGTCATTCGGCATAATGTTTACATACCTCATTAACAACAAGCCACGTCAACCAGCGGCTCACCTGACCACAGAAGGGCTGCTGGCTTTGCGGTGTTCACACCAAATAATTGGGCTGCTGTGACAGCATAATAACAGCTGAAAAAATCCATGAAGTGCGTTGCGTTTTCTGGCCTTGTCCATAGAACACACTGCTGATGAGGAAAGTCAACAGAGCAGAGACAGAGGGAGAGAGGGAGACACAGAGGGGCGGAGCAAGCTGCTGCATGCAGTGAGACAGCAAGAGAGAGAGAGAGAGAGAGAGAGAGAGAAAAGAGACTTGAGTAGTAATTTTGCTATTTCACTTTGTGCTCTTAATGAAACTCATTTTCTGTCAGGAGCCATATAATTCCTGGCAAAAGGCCAGAGACAGCTGGTGAGCCACAGGTTCCTGACCACGGCTCCACAATAACATTTTGGTCAGTATTTTGGTTGTGAATAAAAGGAGTGTTTATGCAATAAAAGGAGTGTTTATGAATAAAAGGAGTGTTTATGCAGCAGGAACCTTCCATGTCTGTCTGTGTGTCCATATTGTTGCACAAGCGGTATTAACCAGTTTTCGACCACATATATGGTGCTTGAAGGCATATAATACTATACATTGAGGCTCTCTGCTGCCACCTTGTCGTCAATTGTCAATTTTCAAAAATAAATATCGCTGGTTTTAAAATTTAAATATCACCTAAGACTAGTTGCCACTGGTATATTATTTTTCATGCAATGTTGTGTGTTAGAAGGGATTTTGCTTGAGGGCCATCAATTGGATTATCAAGGCTACTATCAGCAGGGACATAATAAAAATCCTAGTCTCTTAGCAGGTTCAGCAGCTCTACACACAGCGTAAATGCTTTTGGTGAGCACTTTAATGTGGGATGAAAGCTAAGATGGGGAACATTAACTGTGAATCACAAAGAAAACAGCTTTCATGAGACTTTCAAAAAATATGATCTGCCAACACATTTACAGATTTTGCAGCTCTGCATTTTGACATCAAATAAAGTGGGTATGAACTGTTGCAGAACAGAAGAGGCCAGTTGAGTTGCTTCATGTTACAACCCTGGGTTAACTCCTTTATGGAAAGTCAATATTTACATTTTTCTATTAACTTATAGTATACAATAAAATGTGATAGGGAGGGTTGTATTAAGCACTTAATCAAGCCAACTGTGTAACCACACTGATGAATGCATTTGTTACAGATTTCACTTTACTCACACTATAGATGTAGCTAGTTTGACTCCTAACTACTCCTAAACTATGGCACAGTAATGCTTATTTATTCCTGACACCAACCATCCAGAAATAAAAGTAATCGATAATATTGGACTCATAGACAGTGAAGAGACTGCGGGCCTGCAGAAGGGGAAAAAAAAAAAAAAAAAAAAGGTTGTTGCAAGCGACACCTTGCTTAGAAGAGCCAAGTCTGCCACTTACTCTCACAGCTCAAGCTGCACAATCAATGTGCAACTGTCACCTGAAGTTTGGAGGAGTCTTAGCTGAGTAAAACTGACAAACTGCTATCATAGTGGATCAGGTGTGTTTTACAAGCAGGCAGGGGCTAAGTAAAAGTTAGCAGGGTATGTCGCATTAATTATCTTTTTATTCATGGCAATGTGCTGTGCAGTCAATAAGAGACATCTACATGTATGCACGAGTTCATTCATTCATTCATTCATCACGCCACTGTATGTGATGCTTTTCACACCACTTCACTTAGTGTCGCTGTGGTAAGAACTAACCACAAAGGCACACTAGACAATGTAACATGCATTGGGGCACATAAAGTGCTCAAGTACTTGTTCAATTATTTGATTATTGTAGCAATCATAAATAGGTGTTGGAATTTTTGCATTTTTGCAAAAGTCATTAGAACCAACCCAAAATCCACCAAATTACTGTGGCCTCGGATTTCCAGGTCAAATCTGTGGGCGTGGATTCATAATTTGAGGTCATGGATTATGAATCCAAGAGTATGGTTTGTAAACTGTGGACAGATTTCTAAACTGAGAGCACAGATTTACACATGGATCAGGAGGCAGAGTAAGGCAGTCATTGAAGGGTTAAAGGTGTGAGGTGTGGGGGAGATGCCAAGGAAATCTCATACAGGAGAGACGCAGCAGTCCAGGGACCAAACATCCATATACATATACACTGGGGGGGACAAGTCCCCCCCAATAGCAAATTCAATATCTGTCCCCCCCAATATTGAAATGGTGGTTTTGGCCCTGCAGCAGTCAGACATATAAGTTGAGTTTGTCATTAAAATGAAAACAGCTAGTCCACCTTAAAGGCCATTGCATAAGAGATCCTGGCCAAAAAAAAACAAACAAACAAAAAAAACTTTTTCAGTTACATTATATTCTATTTTAGTTTGTACTAGTTAAGTTTGTTTATTATTTTATTCTTTTTATTCTTTTTTTTCTATGGCAGAAGTTATTTGATCAACACAGCTATGTGGTGAAAATAATCTCAGAGAAGCCTCATCATGATGATGTTTAATGTTAGAAATAGAATACAGCAAGATGTCTGACTATTTTTATTCCTATATTTATTTATTTATTTATTTATTTATTTTACACTTTTTGGCCAGCACCCGCACACTGTCCAACTTGCAAGGAAAAGGATAATTTATTTGCAACGTTTCAGTACTAGACCTTCATCAGGCAAACAGTTTTTTCACAAGGGCAGGACTTCTTAAATAGGGGGTGGCCTCACACCTGCAACCACCTTCTCATCATGACGTAAGAGTTCAATAGCCCAAAACAACAAAAGTGAACAATAAACCACAGCTGCCCGGGTTCACTGGGTATCCTGCCCTCCGACGCACCTGTCCTGAGAAACAAATATGCGAAGTAACGTTTTCACACATTTTGACCAACCATTTTTAGTGGCACAGGTCCTGCACCATCACTGTATCCATGAACCCACAAAGTCCCTTTGGATGCTTCACAGTAACAATAGCAATTACAAGCAAAACATTAAATATTGCTTGTATAACATCAGAAACAAATACCTTTCTTGTATAGGGTTGCAACAGTTTCTCCCTTATTCTACTGTTAGCACATTTGGGAAAAAAAAGGCATGCTAATACAAAATGGACACTGTGTGACATTTTTCTCCAGAATACTTTTTTGTGACAAAAACGTCTCTGAAACAGTGAAACTACTGAAAATGACACTAACAGCTACCCCACTTACAGGAGAAAAAACTGACATGCAGAAATAGCACTGAAATCAGTGGCAGGGAGATGAATTATGTCACTGATATAATTCATACACAAACCTCACACCCACAGTCTCTGATTTTAGTTGCCTCGGATGCAATATTAAACCGTGGTCATAATCTTATGATATCTGAGGTCTGTGTTTTTCAGTGAATCTGGGTCATTCTCCCCCCCTGCTGGTTGAAATCTGTACCAAACGAGTGGTACAGTTGTTACAGTTGCCTAGTTCCTCTGTCCTAGTACCTGACCTGAGCTGTTGCCATTGCCCCTGTTACAAATTTAAATCAGAGAGGGGACATCCACTTTGTGTCAACCTGCTGCCTGTGCTAAGTCACACACAGAATTTCTTTCATACTTAAATTGCCTTTTCAAATATTTAGAAATTTAAGGGTAACATTCCACTTTGATGGAACCTCACAAACAAATCTATTTTGGAATCATTGCCTGTCATAGATTTCAGGCTCAAACTTGATGTTTGGGTTCTACTCATTGGGTAACAGGATCTGAAAAGAGTATATTAAGAAACACCATCCTAAGTAAATGGGCTTTTGTATCTGTTCTTTGTGATTTTCTGTCACATCAGAGTGTGCTGATGCAAGAGAGGCAATCTCTTTCATTGACACATGTGGCCTATCTGACACCTAATGCAGAAACAAGCTACTGGAAATGCAACAGAAAACAGGTCAGTAAGCCGGAGAAGACAGGCTGGTCAGGAAAAAATAACATTTTGAACCTATAAAATGTTCCCAAATCAAGAGAAAACTATTTGAAAAGAGCCTGAGAGTTGCAGCCACAGACAAAGGAATCATCTTCCCCTGTCTGCATTAAACAGCTGCACATTTCTTCATAATTTTAGTCCGTTTCTTTGGAATTCCCCTTCTAGCAAAAACATCTTTTCCTGTTATTGTGACCAAAAACACCCAGGTTTGTAGAGGCTTTGAAACATCTTACGTGGTAAAAATGCAGCATCTTGATCGAAATTGCAAGCCTGTGCAGTATTTTCTGGCAACTGTTGTGGACAATAGCGATACTGCGGCCATCTGGCATCCTATGCCATTTTAGCCTTGCTCAGAGTTAATACCTCAGACTGCTGCTCTCCATAGTTTCCCTTCCTGTTCAGAGCGACCGATCCCAGTGCAACCTGTGCTTCTTTAACCTGGTCAGCAGATTCTTTATTTGGATATCTGAGGTTCATTGTCTATCATTACTCTTTTTGTACTTTATTAATAAATAATTTGGTTTGTCGCAAAAGTAGAACAGGAAAAAAAACTTGCAGATTTTGAACAGTCCCATGGTGCATTTGAGGCAGTAGACCCTTTTAATTAGCAAGTAATTTGAATGAGATCTCAGGCTTCTGAGTTAGCAGCTGCTTTAATCCCACCTGCGAAGAATACAGTAGGTTTAAGCTACCTGGCTTGCTCATTGGTTGCAGCTGAACCATTCACAAACATATGGAAGACCAGTGGGGCAAAACCCTAAATATGAGCCACACAGCTGTGTACTACTTCTTAACACAAAATAAAAATATGCGTTAAGTAGCACTTTTGCCAGTGCCATTGCATCTTCAAGCACTTCAGCCAATGATGTTCCTTCTACATGCATTTTGCAGAGCTGATTATATGATATGCAAACACCTGCACATATTTCATAGTGAGTTGTTGAGATGGTGACTACAGCTGAAGAGTTTGAAAACACAAAGTGCAGTGTTTTACCGTGTTCAGACATAATAGATGGCTGTTGAGACATATTTTGAATTACATTTTTTGCACCATCGCTTTTCCATACAAAAAATATAAGCAAAATAGCAGTTAATATGTGAAGATAGTTAAGTCAGTACTAATAATGAAAATTACATTATTTAAAGCCACAGACCTCAATTTTGGTTATATGGAACAACAGCAAACCCAGAATCTAAACTTTCCGCCCCAAGCAAAATACTGCAGCTGTAAATGTGGAACAAAAGGGCAAAGGCAATCAGCAGGGGCACTTGTTCTCAAGTTCAAAATCAACAGATAATATTGTTTGCATCAAAAATAGGGGTGCTCTGAATGAAAATCAGTGACTGTGCCTTTAATTGTATACAGGTAAATTATTTTTATTTGTGTGAAATGAGTTGTATTTAATGAGTTTTAATTAATTTAATGAGTTGTCCCTCCATTTTGTCCGTGTACTTGCATAATCTGTGCCAAGGTGTAATGGAGTGAGGAGACCAATTCACACTGGCAGGTCTGGCTTTGAAATATATTTGTTTGTACTTGTTTGTTATAAAGGAGCTCATTGTGTTAACTTGAGCCGGGTGCATTGCCAAATCACATTATGCTCCTGAATATTGTCATTATCTTATGTGGCATGTTTACCTTGCCAGCATTAGCTGCAGTAACATGAATCTCTGCTGGGATAAATTAAGGCTAATGTCCACTTCTAACCACCTCAAGAACACATGATGACTTTTGCATATCTGTGTAAAATAACTACTTCATTAAGCCAACTTAGAATAATTCCAATAAATCTTCTTAATGAAATCACACCTTGAGACAGAGCCCAAGTTTAAGGCAGAGATTTAAGGGGCTTTCATAAGCCACTGGCAATGAATGGTGACCTAATTTAGTTCTCTTTTAAATCCACTTCACTTGTAGGCCTATGGTCGCTGGATTCTCATTGCCTGATCATTTCATCTGTGTAATTTCATCTTACAGGTCAAGACTGACTTGACATATCAGGGAAAGTTCAGGAGGCCAGCGATTTGTGTACATTTGGTGGTATCTAAACAACATTGTCAATCTTGCAATAATAGTTTTAATTTAATAAATATGAACAAGAATTATTACTGGCTTGTAGGTCAAGCACTTGGATGTCATATATTTTTTAACACGCCTATGACATTTTAACCTCTACTAGTACTGTGTAAATGTAGTACTGTGGTACAAAAAACCCAGATGAGCTTGCATGGGGTGCTAGGTAAGCAGGATATGCTTTGATTGTTGACAAATGAAATCTATTCCATAAATGATGGTAAAAAATGAATGCATGGTTGAGCTGAATTGAGGTAATTCAGATAACATAGGTCGACATTACACTGTAGGTGTACTGGGTAGGTCCCAACCTACACTGCCCTGAAGGACCGAATATGTTCAAGGATCATCCGTCCAAGGCACCTTGAGCACCTTTCATTGCCACTGGGACGCTGATTTGTGTGAAGGTGGTGCAGTCAAGGCCAACCAGCGGCACCCAATTGAGTGGGCTATAAAACTGCTAAGGTGGACAGGGCTGCTGCGAGCGAAGAGAGCCAAGGTGACACTGCTGTTAGAGGTCCTCACGGGACTGGCTCCAAAGTAGAACCAGCTAAACTGACTAAACTAAAATGGAAATAAAATAAAATGAACTAACTAGGTAAACGGCAAACAGTGAAATATATTATGCAATGTGACATGTTTCTTTAAAAATAAAATAAAATCAATGCCAAAATTAGTCTGATATATATCTCATCAATGTTGTGGATGAAAAAAAATTTATTCAGTGCCTGGCAGAAATGGTACAGCACATTTTGTTATATAAAAAAAGATATCCACAGGTTCAGTTAAGACATCAGTAGCACTACAGCCAAGTTAGTCTCTGAGATTCAACATGAGGCTACTGTAAAACTGTCTCCATAACATACATCTGATTTCCCCCAGCCCAACACAGCCATCGGCAGTCACTCCACCAGAGATTACAACCAAACTGACCATTTTCAGCTTACCCACTGATTTTTTTTTTTTTTTTTCCATAAAATGATCACATTTCTTGAAAAAGGGAAAATGCACATGTCAATCATACCCACAAGCATCAATTTCAGCCACAAGCAGTCTTGTACCTGCCTCTGGGATGTGGGATTGTTTGGTGAAGCAGACGACGTGTCCAAAAAGCCCATTTAAACTTGGTGTGAATTAAAAACGTATGAAGGCATGCACCGTGCCTTAAAGCACTTGAGGGAAAATATAGCCCTTGTCACATTTATATATTTGTAGAATAATACATACAGTACAATGGTTCATTATTACAGAGTTATATTCACTTAGTTTGTAAAACAATCCTTCCAGGAAGTGGAATCAGGCACAGTTTCCGATCATAATCTCTTTTGAAAGGTCTATAACATTACGTGCTGCATACTATATACTGTAGAGGAGGGCATTTTGTCATTTTTACGTTTTCCAAATCAAATCCTATGTCCTTACATAACTTCATTTAAAAATAAATATCTATTATTTTCTTTAAATTTAAAATAGTCTTTAAAGTTTGTTGTACCCCATAGTAACCCACAATTTTTATATGAAACTGAAACAAATGTGGAACATTACACATTAATCATCAATACCTAAAATTAAAAAAAAAAAAAAAAAAAAAAAAAAAAAAAAAAAAAAACAGATATAACAATTCTGAAAACAGTTCAAGAAGTAATAACATTGATAACATCAAAGAAAAACAAAAAAATAACACAAACAAAAATATAATATACAGAATTTTTTTAAAAAATGGATACAATTTGAAAATGCATTTAGCTTCTCCCCTCGTTTTCCAACCCTTGGAGAAAATATGTGCCAGTGCCCCCAAGACAAGGGACTAACACCCTTCTGTTCGACCCGTCTCTTTGGCATTTACAGAAGGGAGGAGCAGACAATGCACAGCGTCTCTGTCAGGCAAAGAGCCACAGGGCCAGTTCATTGGACGCCATGCTTCGACAGGGCGTATTATCAGGGAATAAAAACACATGTCTGCCTTGGACAATTGTGTTTCACAAGGACCAACCCCCCTCCCTCCCCTAAGAAAAACAAACACACAAAAAAAAACACGACAACAATAAAATGGACGGGATTTATTTTTTGGAGTGTGTGATGTAGCTGTTCTCGATGCACAGGACTATATAGGAGCTGGAGCAGCTACTGGAGGTTTGCTGTAAGAGCTGGCCAGTCTGCAGTGATGATGCCAGGCCGGTTACAGCGCGGTCACCCGCCCGCCATGTCTCGCAGTAGTTGTCTGTCTGCCGGTGGCCCTTGATGCTTGAACCGTGCCAAACAATTTTCTCTGGCCTGGAGAAAAATTAAACAAACCAACAAAGCAGTCAGAGCACTTCAGCTACCTCAAGGGCCCAGTGATGCCTGAGCCCCTACTAGGTCAAGGTCATGGATTCTTTTTATAATTTCAATCTTTGCTCCTTCTTGAACTATTACAAAGACATTGTTGAAAACACACACAGACAAACTCACTGTAACCATGAGATTGCCTATCAACTAAACGAAAGCTACTAATATGCTGACAGCTGAATGTTTAGGCTGTATAAATGTGTGATTTCTGGGCAAACAAAGTTGTACAGAATCAACAACTCACCATGCGCTGTCCCTGAGGATATCTCTTCCATCAAAGGAATAGATTGGTGTGTTGTCTCTCATTTTGCCCCCGTTGTCACTGAAGACAGACTCCCAACTGCTGAACAACACTTGGTCCTGCATGGAAAGAAAATAATAAGAAAAGTTCCATTTTTCCCATAAAATATCCCTCTCATATCAGAGTAAGAAAAGCAGTTCTGACAAAAATAATAATATATAAACCACAACCATGAACATAGAATAATAGAATCCTACATGGATCAAAGAATCAAAGACTCAAAGAATAATAATAAAAAAAAAAAATATTAAAAAAAAAAAATATTCAGACTTTTCCAATGACTGCAAAGGTTTTAAATAAAACTGGTGCCAGAGGTAGGATTTACTAACACTGCACCTTTGCCCTGCAGCAGTAACTCACCTTGAGGTTCACGATGGGGAGGTTGTCCCTGTCCGACTTGCGGACTATGCTGTAGAGGTCTTGAAGCTTGGAGGACAGGAAAGCTCTGAAGGTTCCCTTCAGGCCCACAGCCCGGGCCTGCTGGAAGCACAGGAAGTCCGCCCCTCGAATTCCTCGCATGTTACCCGTTTGAGGTGCGTTCAGGGCGATGAGATGCAGCTGGTTAAGAAGACACAGTTTTACATTACAAAAACATAATTTCTTTGACCTTCTCACTCATAGAGCAGGTTTAGTTTGGTTTAATTACTTTTGTAACATTTTATTTTGAGCACTTTTCAACTGACAACAGTAACCCAGAACTTTTCATAACCAGGGGCATTTCTGCTGTATGAAGAACCAACCGTAACAGATATAACATTCTTCACAAAAAACACAGCAGTTTTACTACCTAATGATAATGGCATACATCCCTTGTTTGTCCAATTTGCAATTTCTATTGATTTGTTTTTGCAGTTTGGCACTGGCTGGGTTTAATAGCTGTGATGTGTTGTACACTCTAATGATAGAGCATGTTTATGGAAGACTTGTCACCTGCCTATCAACAGTAACAGCACTGTTAGCTCCTCCAAATGTTTTTAGTATCACAGCCCACACAACTTTTTCTGAAACCATATTGTGGCCTTGGTACCTGTAGAAGACATTTCATGGTGCAACAAGCCTGGCTAAGTCCCTACATTCATAAAGGGCTATATGGGAAACTATGTAAACATTTGGTTCAAGTAAAAATATGAATGGTGGCAATGATAACAAGAAAAATATTCCAAGACACTTACTCCAGGTCCTGATGTGTGCACATGCCCAGCAGGCTGAGGCACGGGTGGGTTGGGTCGCCGTTGGGGAGTGACAGGGTATCTGTTCTCAGGCTGTGCAGGGTTTAGCCTTCCATCTGTGTGACCAGAATACCTTGGGACTGGGAATCTGGGGTCGTAACGTGGAGGGTATCTTGGGTCTGGATTGGATGGCTCCCTTCTCGGGGGCTCTATGGGTCGCTGTGGTGGAGGCTCAATGGGTCGTGTGGCAGGATTACTTTGGGAGTAGTGGCCAGCTCCGTTGTTGTGGGACTGGTCCTGGGACTGAGGGTAAAGAATAACAGGAGGAGGCTGAACCTCCGCCACCTCGTTGTCCTTCATGTGAAGAACAACCAGATTCAGAAATTACAAAACAAGACTGCCTTCTTTTCATAAATGGTGCCACAATACATTTATGTAAGTTACTTCTTCCATGCATTCAAACCTACCAGCTCTCTGTAGAAGGGACTGTATTCTCCAAGCTGTGTGAGGAAAGACACATGTAGTTAATATTGATAAATTACAATGAATGAAACACTTGAATGGAACTATATTGTTATAAAGACTATGAAACATAACCACATGTACATTCCTAATTCAAGCTCTGTAAAACCAAAGATACCATGGGAATTTCATGGATGACAAAACTGTATGACTGTACCATGACTTGTCGGAGTCCATCACGGACTCTCAGATAGAGGTCTGCTTTGTCGATGATGTAGATAAGGCTGCCCTCGGTTTGCCGTCTGGCAGTAGCAATCATAGTCTCATACGACCTCAGAACGGTAACCTGGTGAAAACAAATGCACACAATAATATTTTGTTAATGAGATTGTTTCAAAGAAAAGAATGTCTTCCAAATATCAAATTGGTCCTAGCCCCAAAGCCCCTAGTCCCAAACAAGCCCTAGCCGACTGAGAAACTACGCTGACATTTGGAATAGCTCAGGCCAGCCGTAGATATGTCAGCAGGAAAATGTATAATACAACTAAACGAAGAACTAACAGCTGGTAAAAGCCATGCAGTAAATATCTGTTAACAATTCGAGCTGTAGAGTTTAAATATTTTTAATACCTTGCAATGTCTGTCGGATACAAAGCGATATTTGAAAGTCGATGATGATGCTTCAATGCAATGATGACACTTACCCCAGAGGAGTGACCAGGTGTTCCAGGGGGGCCAGGCGGACCTGGAGGTCCAGGGACACTGACGGCTTTAAAAGAGAAGAGAGAAGGCAATTTATTCAGCCATGGAGAGGTTACTGTGCATGCATGGAAATTCTCGAGCAACCCTCCTTTCCATTCACACCTTCACACTGGGTTAGGGTTAGGGTCCAGCTCCACTGGAGTTTCCTAGTTGAAGGGTGCTTCCACTGTAGTTGTTAAGTGGCTTTGATGTTTTTAAAGCCTCTAGAAGGTAGGCCAAAGCAGTGTTTGATTTGGGAATATCCAGAAAATTATCTAAGAAATAATGTCTACTTACGGTGATTGGGTCTGTATGCTCCAGGTAGGGAGGGAGACCCGGGGGGTCCAGGAGGTCCAGGTGGCCCCGGTGGCCCTGCACGCCCATCATAACCAATTCCTGGAGCCCCTGGTGGTCCCTGAGGTCCAGGGGGGCCTTGAATGGAGTCACCCTTTGGACCCTAACATAAAAAGAGGAGCATTAATGTGTTATTTTAATTGTGACAACTAACAGAAAGCTAAAGATCCTACTGATTTTTTATTTATTTATTTATTTATTTATTTAGTTAAATTGAGGTAAAGTAAACAACCTTGACCAAGATAAATATTTATGTAAGTCTGTTGATGTGTTGAAGGTGAGGTTTGCTCACCTTAAAGCTGCTGTACAGACATTAACAGATATTGTGGGACACCTGACAAACTAGCGATGGCATTTATGTCTGTTTTCTGTCTTGAACTCACCATAAGACCTGGGCTGCCAGGAGGCCCTGGTGGGCCTTGTACTCCTCCAAAACGAGGATCATAATATCCACCGCCTGGCTCTCCCTTCTCTCCCTTCAATCCTGGATCTCCACGCTCTCCCTTCAGTTCATTCTGTTGATAGCAGGCAGGTTTTTCAGCATTACAATGCATTATCCATCTCTAGTGTGTCTATCTTAACAATAAAGTAAACATGTCATCCCCCACAAATGATGCAGGCACTCTTTGGGCTAATCAGTAACAACATATCGGGCTCTAGTTTCCCGGCGCAGCGCGGGGTGGCGCAGTGAGGCGAACCCCGCGCAGAGCTAGTTTCGACCGGCGAAGCGGGAGAGGCGGACAGTGTCCAAGTTTCGCAGGCGGAGGTTCGCCGAGATGGGAGTGGCGGCGCAGCGGGGGGAGGTGCCGACAGATTCAGCTTGGCGTAGTGACAGTTTCGTGCTAAAAGGCTTCGCCGAGGTGCGCCAAAAGCTCGCCGTCTGAAACCACGTCTACTTTCAGCGCAAGGCGGAGCGGAGCTGGCGCAGTGGAAGTTTGGCTGGCTGGCGCACATCACCAAAACCTCACGATCAGCACAAACGGTGCCAATTTTCTTTGATCTGACATCAGCTGTGACGGGACAGTTGATATGGAGATATATGTATGTGCTGATTGTGATCGTAGTATTGAATAGTGTTTTTTTCGGTATTTATTGCATCGTTCATGTGTCTAACATCCCGGAAGCCTGCCTGTGAGGTTTTGGTGACGTGTCCGCACTGCTCGCCGGTCTCCGCTCCGCGCCTGTCTCCTGAGCTCCGCTCCGCCCGCGGCAATAGACCTCCTTGTCAGCTGTGTAAACTTTCATTACGCCTTCACGCAGCGCATTTTAAAGGCAAGGACAGGGGCTCATTTGATTGGTTACATGTGAATCGGCTGTGTCAAACCCACTCCATGCCTTCTCTCCTCCCCTCCGCCGGTAGGAGGGATGGCGGAGTACTTGCGCCACCGAGAACGGCGTGCCAAACTTGGAAAATCCGCCTGGCCACACCCAGTTGGCGAAGCGCATCTGCGCTACGCCCCCGCCTCGCCTGGTCTGCGAAACTAGAGCCCATCTTCTTTACACTTATGTAGCGGTTATGGCCTTTCAGCGTTTGAGGCCATTGGGTGTAACTGCTAAAGTGATTAATCCCTCAAAATTTCATGAAAATTGGATGAGTGATGTCTGACATAAATTGTGTGAGTAAGAAAACTGACAATGAATTATAGTAACCCTATTAGGCCAATTAGTGTAACTTGCAAAGATAACTCGTCATGTGTACGAAGTTCTAGGTCAGTCAGTCAGTCAAAATTAGACATTTTGACCTTAAATCATAGCAAAATGTCATGTTTGAGATTTTTTATTTTTTTATTTATATTTGATCAGATTTTGTATTTATTTATCTATTTATTTGTCATGCTGGCCTCATTTAGCCATAAATTAATGTTTTAAAATCCCAGAACATAGTGCCAATATCACTCATCCCTCCAAATCACATCAGAATTGGAAAAGTGGTCTTTTACACGAAGAACTTGAGTAAGGCTTTAAAGTCAATGAACTATTCAGCAGTCACAGTGACAAACAAACCAAATTGACAATCTGGCACAGCATGCAGTCTAAAATTCATGAGGTATGTTCCATTATCTTTTAACAAACTACAAAATTATTTATGTAATATTGCGATACATTTCTGATGCATGTCCACACTAAATTTCTTACCTTGAATGCATAAATATCAAAGCCGTAGCCTGTTCCTGCAGAAGAACAAACCGGTGTTTTAGTATTGATGTACTAAAAATTCAATGCAAAACAAGCACAAAAAAGAGGATATGTATTAAAGGCAATGTGTGTATATTTTAGAGAGGTGTCAGTATTTACCGGGTATTCCTGGAAGTCCAGGCTCACCACGGTCACCTTTTTCCCCTTTAGTCGCTACACACAAAAACAAAAAATATATGTTTTTTTTTTTTTTCATACAGTAGAATTAGACACCGTATATTCCATGAATATGTAACTGACATTAGCACAGTCAAACTGTTTGCATACTGTCTTGTGTGCTTCATCAAGTTGTTGACAGTCTAATCTCATGACAATAGAAAGTCTGTCCTGCTCAGACTACGATAGCTGGATCAAACTGAAATTAAGATAGAATGGTTTATCTCTCAAGACAGTTAAAACCCCTTTTTAAATCTCTCTTTCTTGACTAGGAGGTTTACTTATCTTCTCTGTTTTAATCCCTCTCTTCCAGAACTTCTCTCCCAGCATATTATGTACTGCCGTTAAAACAACAAACCGTGTGTGTGTCAGGAGGGCATACCTGGGTAATTCCTTGAGGTGTCATCATAGCGCTAAAAACAGAAAGGAAAAAAAAAAAAAACAAAGATTCTAAGAGAGGCAATTACCAGCACTAAGAGCCTGGGGAGGAAGGGATATGTTTTGTCTACAGCACATGATGGCTAGTAAATAACACCATTCATAAACCACCCACAACCACAACTGGTAATAATTTCCCACCCTACAAACAACACATGAAAAGCATTTCATGCTCATACACAGATACATTACAAACATTGCTGAAGCCCTTTAACTGTTCCGGCTGACATGAGGAGGCACTGTTTTCAAAATGCAAATATGTTTTGGTTTTTAGTTTTTAGCCTGCAGAGGACACAAAGAATGTCTGAGTTTTGTATTACAATTGCTGCAGTGCTTATGCTAGGTTAATGGCCTATGGGGGATTTCCACGAGCATGATGGAGGGAGGGTGGGGGGGCTAAGTATCTTCTATTATGACTACTACTACTAGTGATCATTGGATGGATTCACATGAAAGGAACAGCTCCCCCAAAACACAAAAAACAGTTTTTCTCACTAACCCCTAGTGCAGTCTATCCATCCAGATAGTTTCTGCCACATCTTCCTATTAAAATTTTATAGGGTGAAATGATTCTTTCCAAAAACTACAGCCAGGATACCAGGATACCAAAATCCACAGCCCTCAGGTGTGAACAGTGTAGTTGGGAACTATTTCCTGACACAGAACAGTGCAACTTATTAGAGTGTAATTCCCATCCAATAAGTATGATGAATAGGAGACAGTGAAAGGAAGATCACAGCAGAGTGGAAACCTCACCAAATCACACAGAAACTATCTGAATAGACAGACTGCACTTGAGGTATACTGGGAAATATCTCCCTTTGTGTTTTGGGTGAACTGTTCTTTTAACTGGCATGTAGAATTGTTGAAAAGTTGATGTTGCTAATGACATTGGTCATTCCCTTGTATGGAAATAAAGACTTTAGATCATGTGTACTCACGTTGAAGCGATCCAGAGGAATGGCTGGTCCAGGGGGTCCGGGTGGTCCAGGTGGGCCAGGAGGTCCCTGTTGAAAATAAAGTTGTTTCCTCTTTGTTACTGTATGATGTGGGCTACAATAGTTAATATTCATTTCATTATGGTGGCAAGATTGATGAGATTCCTCCAAGACCCAAGGAGCTTCATACCAAAACTAGATATCCAACATTTGAACAATTTGACAGCTACATTTATAAAGTCATTACTGGTACTTATGTAAAAACTTAACTAGACATAGTGTAGTATTATTTTTATTAGCTCTCCTGAGGCATGTTCTTTAATCTGTCAAATGATGACAGATTAAACTAATAAACTGCATGTTGTCCAAATGGCAGGAAGAGGTTAAGTGTTTAAAAACAGTTTGAATTTCAATACCCAGAAGTCATGTAATGTAAGGTCTTTGTAATTGTAACTAACTACAATGCAAGGTCCTATGTATCAGGCTGGCAAATGATGAAATGTTGGTGAGACTGGCTTCTCCCAGGTTGAATGCTTCCTTGCTGCTAGGAGACCACACTACACACATTTGTTTAGACACATGCAGAAAAATTATGGGATCTCTATTTGGGAGGATGGGATGCTTTTCTCTTTACAACCCCTATTAGATTTAGCCTTATACGACGTGTGGATTTTTACCTAACAGCCCGGTCCAGTGCAGCTGTAAATGTCACGCACTGAACATTAGATGCCAATCACATTCAGTGCATTTAATGTCTATTTGTGAAGTCAGCCTGCCGGGGCAAAAACAAATACTCACAGGATAACCGTAGCCAGCACCGGTACCTGGCTCTCCTCTCTCGCCCTTGTATCCATTTACACCAGGACGACCCTGAAAGGAGAAAGTCAGAATAAACACAAGAATTTATGTGGAAGAAAACGTACGGGGAGCAGCATGACAAGCAGAGCCAGATGTAACTTTATAACCGTCCAGACTTTGAATATTAAAACTTGATGACAGAAGCTCTCTGACAGGAAAAGGGTACTCACAGGTCTTCCGGGCATTCCAATTTCACCCTTCAAGCCAGGAGGCCCATACTGGCCCTACACATGAATCATGACACAAAACACAACATCAGCCCACTGGAGAACATTTTATAAAAATACATTTCACTGTCTTACTGTTGATCTGTGACTGGAAGTGAATTGAAACCATTTTTTAATTTAAAATGTCCTTTGTCTTTATGGTATGTGATATTGTATATCTATAATGTTTTAATACTTACAGGAGGTCCAACCGGTCCAGCAGGTCCTCTGTCTCCCTACACACGAATCAAATCAAACTTACATTAAATGCTGTTCATGTCACAACACACTTCACACCGGCTTTAGGAAGAGTATGGAAAGCAAGCAAATAAGTCTCAACGGAAACAATTAGACAAACATAATGCAGCCCACAAAAGGCACAAATGTAGACAGCAAGGACAACAACAATTTGACAAGACAAATACAAACGTGCATGCGTGCATATATGAATGTGTGAAGGAGAGAGAAATCAAAAGAAGCAAGACTCACCTTCTGACCCACAAGACCTCCCATATGCAAAGGATTTCCATCAGGTCCGATGATTAAGCCTGGCTCTCCCTTCTCCCCCTGAACGCAGCACCAACAAGACAACAGAGACACAATTAACATTTCAATAAATGTACATGCAATGAACTGCACCAACCAAGAAATGTCATTCATCTTTTTGTCTTGTTGTCGTATGAAAGAGGACTGAATGAACTGATAAATAAACAGATGAATAGAAATTCTGATTGTGCGTGCAAAGTCATCAATAGCAGAACATGATTTTATATGCAGTAAACTGAACTGTGTACACTCTATAAATAGCATTACATAAACATTATTAAAAATGGCACTGTAGCCACAAATATTGTACAGTATGTTCTTATGGAATATGTAATCACAGTCACTTGCTCATGTTGGTTTGAACGTTAAAAGCCTTCACTTATCATCCTCTGCCTTCAACAGTTAGGTCAAATTTTAATATTTTGTATTCATAAAAATGTGAAAAGCAATGAAAGACAAGGAACGCTGTAATTACCTTCAGTCCATACCCTGGTGGGCCTGGGTCGCCTCTGTCACCCTTTGGTCCAATAGGGCCCTAGGCGGACACACGGAATATGTATGAGAATAACATTTTAAAATAACAACAGATGAGAACGGCATCCATTTAGATGCACAGGAACAGCCTGGGTTCCCCGAGATCAAAATCAAGCAAACACAGTAGGACCTCCCATTAATCTGCAGTTTCTGGTACAATGCTGTTTCTGAACTGCTGAGTGGGCCAGCTGTCTCACCAGCCTGTTGTTTTTCAGGCACTGAGCATGGAAATTATGGGATGAGAGGCTGTGGGCTGTGTGCGGTAGTAGGTGCAGTGTGGTGTCAGTGTGGTTCAGATGAGTGTTTAACGGCTGCTGAGTTTGGCTATAGAAGACTCTGGCATGCCATGATTTACTGTTGAGCTAACCGGAGGCATTGTGGTTGTTGAGGGAAATTAATGTTGCATTGATCCGAGTGTGCAGAGGTCTCCTATAAGGCTTGCCTCCAAGGCTTTAGCTAAGTGAGATGTTGTAGATTTACAACAAAACTTGACAAATTTGTGAAAATCTGGATTAATATTGACAAATGGCTACGATGACATAATAGTAGGCAGACTGGATAAAATGTTACATGTAGCAATTTTGAAATGACTTACAGGGAATCCAGCTTGACCAGGCAATCCAGGTCCTCCCTGTACAGGAAAGAAAGCCACCATTAATGAATGCTTAAATAATATTTTATCTTGTAAGATGATTACCCACAATATCCTCTAAACTGGCCAAAGACCAATGCAAGTTTCCTGTAAGGCAGGAATCTGTAACAATCTTGTTTCCTACAATCTTTGGTGCTGTAGTGTTTTTGCTTTTTAGAAATTATTTGGCAATCAAATGGTTTATTCAGGACTGTGACATCTTTTATCTTGGATTTTGAGTTTCTGCCGGTGGTGTTCTTTTGTCTGTTCAGCCACGGTGCCTATCACTGCTCGTGCTAACTGCCAATTTCCTCCTCTATTCCAAACTACTGTTGCTGCTGCCGAAAGGAGTCGAAAATGTGCCAGCTCCTGTCTGCCAGAGGATTTCCCAATGAAAGACCGACTTCACACCCGGTGTTCAACAGCAAAGGATATTGCTCTCACAAACTATCGAGTAAACAACAATAATATTGCATTGATTAGGATGCATTCAAGGGTTGTTTTGATTGTAAGTGTGATTTATTGTATTGCGATCTATAAAAACTAAGCTACAGTAGCAATGCACTTTGGGGTTTTTTCAGCCACTGACGGTGCAAACATTTGTTGAGCGACAGCATAATAACAACCATCACGCAACGGTGGAAATGAAAACACTACTTCTACCGACTGTGATGGGCAGGTCTGACTCATTTCTTAAAGGTAGGCTGCAACATAAATGCAGCCTTCATTCAATGTTGAAAATTACAAGGATGACATTAATGACCTAAGAATGGAAACAGATGTTGATCTAGGGTTGTGGTTGTGTTCTCAAAAGGTCGCATGCCAATAACACTCTTCCTGCTTTCCAATAAAGTTACACTATATTTAAATGTGTCAGGTTAAAATGAACTAGCCAAGACTGATGTGTTTCGGTAACAGAGCTTCCATAATTACAACAAGGTAATTACATATTTCCCCTCATACTATAAATCATCGTTTAGCGGCGTTTGTCTGTCCTGGGGTAGATAGTCCTCGCAAAGTTTAGAGTTAGAGGCGTATGATCAACACTGTAAGCATTATAGAAAGCATGCAAGAACATACAGGACTTTTGAATACTATAATGTATATGACCATACAATCTTCAGTCCTATTTAGACAAACCTAATCACACAATGTAATCCTCTTGAGTCAATCTGCAAAGTTCTCTCATAGTATTTTAGTGTCAATGTCACCGTGCAGGCATTAATACATACCTGAGGTCCAACATTTCCTACAACACCATCGTACTGCGGGGACACAAAGAGAGGTAAGAGTTATTGAAGTGTATAGTTTAGGGTTAAGGGTAAAGTTAAGGGAGGTAATCTGGATAAAAAGAAATAAGAAGGGTGTCATTTAAAAATAATATTACTGCAGCAGTGAAAACAAAAATGTATGGCATTTTCACCAACAATACCAGTTCTGAGAGATGAACATATGAGCAACAACACAGATCAAACCCTCTCACTTTCAGTAGCACTCAGATATAATGTAGGTTTATCCATTGGTTTCTATTTGTGAAGCAAAGGAAGTTGATGAGTCCTTGTTGGGACAGATTTCGAACAGCAATGCTGACATCACTGTTCCTCTAACTCTAAATATTGCATATTTGCATATCCGTGCCTTTGTGGGACTTACACTGCCAGATGGTTGATAGATGATCTGTCCTGGGGGTCCAGGTGGGCCTGGTGGTCCCGTGAGTCCAGTTCCATCTCGGCCTGGCTCACCCTAATACCACAGCACACACACAAAAAGATAATTGACTGACACCTTAGCAACATGTCCAACACTGGAAATGAATCACATGTTCAGTCCGGGACAAGTTTGGTCCAGTTTTACAGATTTGAAGTCAAAGTTTCGAACAGAAGCGTCTTTGGAAGAGGTTAGCTCACAAATTTTTTTTGTTTTTAACTTGTGGAAGACTTTAAAGGTCTAACAGTTAAAAATAACTTTTAGTGGATAGAAGGAGTTGAAACTACAGAGGTGGTCTGTCTTGCTTATTTCAGTAGACGACTGGATTATCATCTGTGATTGCTTTGTGGTAAACATTCTACATGGCAGAATAGTTATTCAGTGTTTAACACAATACTCACCCTCTCTCCTTTGTCACCTTGCTCGCCCCTTGGTCCCTGTAAAATGAGGAAGAATGAAAGAGGAGATACATGAACAAAAGTAAAACTTGTGCATATATTGCCAGTGAAAAGCCCCATAAAGTCCTAACAAAGACGAGGGAAACCACATCCTCCTATCTGGAAAGGAAACTGGAACAACAGGATCAAAGACATCCTTCATGAATTAAGTCAAAAAGGCTTTTTAATCCATAGGCTCGTTCTACGAACAGGAAATAACCTTAAAAAACTTCAACAAGTTCCAGTCCAAGCCTTCATTGAGGAAGAGAACAAGACAATAAAAGCATTTCAATGCTTGTTTCTCTCCAGCTCACAGAACAAGCTGATGGATTAAAGGATTTTAAATTTCACTCATGAAGAATACCTTGGATTTCTTTTCTTATCTCAAGTGCAAAGCACACACTGAACAGTCCCTGTGCTGTTCACAACCATCACAAGATACACATAAAATTGATACATAGTGAATTGTAGGACTGAGCCACGTTCTGCTCAACATGAAATCTGGAGGTAAGGAGAGGCAAAAAAATCGACTGTGGGTGATCAACTATACATTGCGCAACTGCAAATAAATCACTATCCTATAGAACAACTGCCTGTGTGGGTGCAACCAAAAGTATTAAACCACTAGATGTAAGACAAGAAGTGTCATAAACCCTGTTACTGCCTGAAGAAAAGATCGGAGTCAAATATTTGCAAATACTTCTTGTGTGTTTTAGTCCATGAAGGTTTCATTGGATAGGAAAATAGCTTTTCTTCGTGTGGGTGTTTTGTTTAGTTATTTATTTCAGTCTACTTCTAGGCTAATTTTATTGAACTATGAACAGTTATACAGTATTCTTATTGCATACTACCAAATAAACACATAATTTGTACCACAAAAACTTTAACATCTTTCCTGGTGCTGGAAACGCATTTTTACAGTATTGGTTGTTATATTTTTTGTTGACACACTGTGGCATCGGCACTTTTATCTACTGTACAGCTGGCAGAGTGGTGCCAACATTTTCTGCTGCTATTCAAGCTGCAGTTTGGTTGTATTTTCATCAAAAAAAAAAAAAAAAAGCTTTTTCACAACCATGAAGTACTGGAGAGGATCTTTTTGTCACAGGCTGCCATGCATCACCTGTGATGGCTCATAGAGGACAGTAGCCGCATTCACTCATGAATATTTGACAACTCAGCGGAAAATAAAATAAAAAAAAAAGAAATCTAATTATCAGGGGAATTTTGCACCCTTACTCTACATTTCATGGCCATATTTTTCACTTTCCAATGTTTTTCCCCTAAGCCTCCAATATCTCATCCTGGAACACGATGGAAACACAATGAGCTGCAGGAAGACAGTCATCAGGAAATATTTTAAAGTCAGTTAAGGCTCTGAGTTTGGCAGCTTGCTTTATCTTAATTGTAATATGGTAAATGCAATATTATAAAAAGAACTAAAGATTGTTTGCAACCATGATTTGACCTGTGTGTGGTTTAGAAATGAAAGGAATGTTGCAGCCACCACTGGAAGCCAGAGTGCCAGATGGAGAGAGGAAGTCGGGCTCTTACCTGAGGCCCAGGGAAGCCGTCCAACCCCGGCCGCCCGTCTCTTCCCTGAGGACCCTCACTGCCCTTCTGACCTGGGAGGCCGGGCAACCCAGCTTTACCCTGCACAAATCCATACATTCAAGTCACTTAAAGTAAAGAACGAAATGAAGTGGATATGATCTGACATGGAATGGAATGAGTTTATTTGTCATTGCACGACAAGTTACAATGAAAATTATTCTAATATTCAAAGATTCATTAATATTAATATTCTAAGATTCAATGTAACATACTTTGAAGGTACTTTTTGAACTTCTGCATTCATTTGTCCTTGTTTTCAGTGTCCACAGCTAGTAGCATGTGTAAGCAGCACTAAATACACGGCAGCAACAACTGTAACTTCATCAGACCATGCTGATTACCCTTATTCCTTCCCCATATCTCGAACCAGTAGAGCCTCAACTGCTGACGTCTTGTTTTACTGTTTTTATCTTTGTTTCTCAAGTGTTTTTTTTTCCCAGTTGCATTTGTGTGCTTCTCTTCCATTGTATTGTATGGAAATTACATCCAAAAAAGTGAGGTCATCCTATATTCGAGGACTATACAGTTATATGCCATCATGCATTCAAAACAGCAGGTGGCGATAGCGAGAGTGAGCACAGTGACGCACAGCACTCTGGTGGAAAAAAAAGATGAAGAGCCAAGTTGGGCCAATTTGCCAAGTTGCCTGTGGCCAAAAAGAGTTAGCCTGAAGAAGTCAGCTTATTTCTATTTTTGTTTTCAAGTTTGTTCAAGATTCAAGATTCAAGATTCAAGGTTTATTTGTCACATGCATGAATGTACAGGTACAGCAG
This sequence comes from Myripristis murdjan, assembly GCF_902150065.1. Taxonomy (NCBI): domain Eukaryota; kingdom Metazoa; phylum Chordata; class Actinopteri; order Holocentriformes; family Holocentridae; genus Myripristis; species Myripristis murdjan. The sequence goes on from NC_044000.1 coordinate 10,409,164, forward strand.
CAGTCCTCCGTTTTATTACAATCAAGGCTGTTTTTTTTTCTATCAGTGAGATTTGTTTCAAGTTCAATACTATTCTACAATTTGACTATATGTTTGCTGGTGAATGCACTTTTTGATGCACTGCGATGGTTTGGTTGTTTGGTTTTGACTGATCTAAAATATGCTGTAAATCAGCCTACCGTTCTTTATTTATGCTTTACTTTTTTATTTTTGTAATAATAAACTATTTTCTTCTCTTCTTTTTTTTTTTTTTTGACAAATACTGGTGTTGAAAAGAGGGGCTCTCTTATAATCAGGGTCATCTTATATTCAGGACAAAACAGGGGGTAAGCAGATCAACTCATGGCAGATCATGACAAGTACTTACAGGCAATCCAGGCACACCAGCAGGACCCTGAAAGCACAAAATTGCCTCAGTTATTCACACGTTATATCCTCAACAATGTATTATTGTATTGTAGAACACATTTTGGACAATTGAAAAAAGCTGACCAACATCATGGACAATTACAATACCCCAGCTACATGTGAAAATCTGCATACAAAATGACTGTGTATGCAGAAATGTGCAACCAAGAAAAAAATAATAGAAACAAAACAAAATAATAAAAACCATCAGTCAGATCTGTGATCAGAGGCTTGATCAAAGGCTTGTAACACAGATGTTCAGAAACTGCACACAAAAAAACTGTGTGTACTGAAGAGGAACCACGTTTCATTTAAAACTAGATTCTGTTTGAGTGATAAATCTCTACTTCCCAGTCTTTAGTCGCTCAATAAGCATTACTAACCTGTCTTCCTTCAGGTCCTCTAACACCAGGAAGTCCGTTTGAGAAAGCTCCACCCGAGCCCTCCATGTCATCCTTCAAACAAACACAAATGATTTTATGTCAAGCAGTCACATAATATGGACAAACCTACAGTATAATGGGATTTTTTTTTCTTGTTTCTTTCATCCAGAGGTTTTCATAGGCCACCTGGGATTTTTTTTTTATCTCTTCAGTATTTTTTTTTCCCTTTTCAGTCCAGATTTTCTCCCTGCCCAAACATATAAACAAACTAACACCATCAACTTCACTTTTCTGTGTGTGTATATGTCATATTCTAAGGCAGAGTGTGGCTCAGGCTTACATAGCTGTGGCACTATGGATGGAACAAAATGATATTAAACTGAGAGATACAGAATTTGAGACATATTTTTAAGCATATTTTTTGAAGTCTTTTGATCATAAATTGTGATGTGATATTTGCCTGCAGTGTTACTGTTGCCTTACTACTGTTTCTACTGCCACTGCTCAGTTGGAGTGGTTGCAGTGTAATTGATTGCTTCAATATATTTCTTTTTTTTTTTCATACTAAGTGTTTCCCCCATAATTTTATTTCACTCAGGGTGCAAAATCCTCTCCAACATTTAAACCAGTGAAAGTCCTTTAGGGTTATAGCTTTTTAGGACAAGGTGACCCAACATCCTTTCAGTAGCAGAGAAACTCTTAAATTATTAAATGAAGAACTAATTTAGGAAAAAAAAAAACATAACCAAACAGCTACTGGATAAAATGTGCCAACAGAATGCATTTTAACGAAGGTTTAACAGACTGTTTTTATGTAGCTGTGGTTAGAGAGGAACCTCCATCATAGTGGCAGTGGACCAATGAGTGGCTGTTATCCAATATTTAAAAAAAGACCAACTCTGGCTGAATTATAATTGTAAAACCTTTGGTGAATGTCAGACTAACTGTCACTGTTTCCGGCCCTTACAGACTGAATATGTTAATCTTTATATATTAATACCACGATATCTGATCTTCTTAGTTTTATTGACTCTATTATATGATATATTTACAAAGACAGTTGATATTAAACTCACAAATCCAACACGATAACTTGGTCCAGGAGGGCCAGGAGGTCCGGGTGGTCCAATCGGTCCCATTGGTCCAGGCAGACCAGCCAATCCAGACTCTCCAGGTGGGCCCGGTAAGCCTGGCATTCCTGCAGCTCCCTGTGGGACGGGTTAGTAATTGTAGAAATATTCATGTCAGTCTTCAATGAAGTGCATCTTTTCACTGCCCATGAAGTTACTGGCTAGTCCCAGCCTCCTTCCAGGGAGGGATGGAATCACTGATTGACTGATTAAATGGCTGACAGGATGTGGCTGTATCTGTTTGGCTGCTTTTCTCTGTCTATCTCACTCAGTGCCAAGAACGAGTCCCCCCAAAAAACTAGAGGTTATGTTACAAATGTACATCAATCATACTAAAGGGAGGTTTTGATTGAGAAAAGGGACACAGAGGGAAATGGAACTGCATGCAATAAACATGCTCACTGTTAAACATCACCACTGTTACACACCAATCCACAAGAAACACTCATATTAGAAATTTAGCTGTGTGGCTGACAAACATATATCACAAACATATTTGCATAACGTTATAAAACACAAATCCCCTTTGACGGCTGAAGTGCTACAATCCAATTACCTGAAGATGGGCAGGCTTAGGAGAGTAGGAGGAGAAGGGTGAAGAGTGAGGGAGCAGATTGGTGAGAAAGGAAAAGTAGGAGTTTTGCTGGAGAAATGAAAGGGAAGGCAAAGGGTTTAGAAAGAGCGCCTGTGTCAGTGCAGTTACAGAATTAAGTACGCACCGTCTCAAATGTTAAACTTGTGACACCTTCGACAGTGACCGGGCTCCCAAAACTACATGTCTGATTGCACTTCCTTCACGGCATTACATTCAATTCTTGTCTCACTGTTGGTCTCATCAACAAGGATCATGTGCAGTTGGTGCTGTTGTGGACGTCAACACACATAGTCCAACTACAGCAAGCTCAAAGTAAAATTCAAAAATAAAGAAAAAATAAAGACATAAATCTGTACCTTCTCTCCAACAGCTCCTGGAAGACCAAGCTCGCCCGAATCACCCTACCATGGAAAAGAGGTGGACAAAATGTGTTAACAGACACAAAAGAGATGAATCCCATGTGGATTCCATGATGAACACTGACAAACGTTACAGCAAAGCAAAATGAACTCAATATAGGTCCTTAAGTAGTCATTAGGATCTGAATCTGGTTTATTGTTGCTAAAATGTTCTACAAGATGTTTCAGTGACTAGTGATTATGCCGTAAGTTATATGAGATCAATCCTCAAGAAAGAAACAATCTTCAAAAGAAATTTCGGTCTTATTTTTACCTTTTCTCCCTTGGGACCAGGAGCTCCTGGGAGGCCCTCAGGACCTGGTGGACCAGGCAAGCCCTGGAGGCAAAAAAAATGGTTCAAAATGCAATAGTAGGCTAATCTTGATTGGGTTAGATTGCACAAATGCTATCATCATTACCTGCAATGTCTGAGGATTTTAAGAGCTAGTTAGTTAATTATGTTGAGAGCAAAATGAACAGACACGTACAGGTTGGCCGGGGGCTCCGTCTCTTCCTGGTGATCCAAATGCCCCAGAGCTCGTTGCTGTAGAGGGTCCAGGAGGACCAGGGGGACCAGGAAGACCTGGTGGCCCAGGTAAGCCAGGCATGCCCTATAGAAAAACAAAAACAAATATCTTTGAAAGGATCCTTTGGCCTATGATTTGCTGACAGCACTGATTAGTGATGTCTTTGGAAATCTTAAACTGTTCTAGGCAGAAACAGGTAATCATACCAAATCATACATCAAATGCCAATCAGCCACTTTGTTGTTCAACATCAGCGTTGACAATCTTAAACACTGAGGTAATGACATCTGCTACAGCATTTAATTTTTAAGTATTCTCACCCGAACAGATTCCAGGTCAGGGAACCCTGAGCCTTCCATGTCCACAAAAGTCTGAAAAACAGATTTGAAATTGACTTCGGTCATCCAAAACAGCTCTCCCTGAACATTTTGCATCATGATGTGACTGGGGCTGAAGATTCACTCACAGATCTGGATCCTGGTCCTGGAGGTCCAGGAGGACCTGGGGGTCCCCTGGGGCCAGGATGACCCTCTCCATGCTCTCCCTGTACAAAAATTAGGACAGTAAATTTTGACAGTTATTCAAAGCTTACTCATCATTACTGCCCTCTTCTTTGATTAGTGGGTCGAAACAAACGGTGCTGGAATTTAGTGCTGGTATTTGTTTGTTGATGATTGTGATTGATTCATTTGGCCATGTTTTATTGCAAAATAACATTTCCATAGATATTACAGTCAAAACTTTAAAAATACATAATGCATAGAATACACAGAAGTGCGACCAAAGTAGATACAAGAATCTTCAGGCACTGTGCATGAAACACTGTGAAACATTTTTTTAAAAACCAACCTAAGTTGTGGCCAATGAGGTAATACATGTCTTACTGTCCACTGTACCATACACAAATGAATTCAATTAAATAACTAATCAAGAATTTGATCAAACTTGATTTTAAAAAAAATCTCCTATATTATTTCTGCACACAAAAAAATTGTGTGTACTGAAGAGGAACCACGTTTCATTTAAAACTAGATTCTGTTTGAGTGATAAATCTCTACTTCCCAGTCTTTAGTCGCTACATCAAAGCTGACTTAAACTACTTTCGCAAAGATCAGCCAGTTCATATTTAAAATGTCCAATTCCATTAGCATATCAGGCTTGGACATCACCCCTTGCCACTTGTGCCTATACATTTATTTATTTACAATCTATTATTTATGTTATTTTATATTTCCAAACCATTGTCCATCTTACTTTCTCTCCTTTAGGTCCAGGGTCACCTGGTGTTCCTGGGAAACCTGGTGGTCCAACAGCACCCTAGGTTAAAAAAATAACAATAATAATATTAATGTACTATAGGATGTCATGCAACTAAGTTTTTTTGTTTGTTTATTTGGTTTTGTTTTGTTTTTAGTATATCCTATATAAAACTTACTGCACTTCCATCTTCACCAGGATCACCCTGCAGAGACACAAACCAAGCAGTATAGAAAATTAATATAGTACAAATATATAGTTGGAAGAGAAATGGAATGACCCATCCCTCCTCCCCATTTACAAACAAAAATCTGAATATTAAGTGAATTTTTTTAAGTGACTGCAAGAGTTACTCAAAAAATACAAGATGACTGTGAAAATGGACTTGTGATTTTCACTGTTGTTTACTAACAGGCTCTCCGTCAGCTCCTGGTGGTCCTTGAGGCCCTGGGGCGCCAGGTGGTCCAGCTGGTCCTTGGGATCCAGTTACCCTCTGGACCACTGAGCCATCACTGTGCTCCAGCAGCTCAGCTGTTGGACCTGGAGGGCCAGGAGGGCCAGGGGGCCCTGGGGGGCCGGTGTCTCCCTTCTTTCCTGGGTAGCCAAACCCTGCGCTGCCCTGGAGAGACAGGACCATCAGTTTTGATTGGGGTCAGCTCTACATAAGCTCCTCTCTGTGTCTTTTCATGCGGGATGAAAGCATGTCATTATGGGAAACTGAAAACAAAATTAAAATTTCCTGTCATCCCTTTACATGGTATTTCCTAGAGTCAAGATAGCTTTGACTGATTCCTTAAAAGTAACACAAAAAAAGATATTTGTAGAAAATTAGAGACATGGTAATAAATGAAATAACAGTAGAACTCCTAGTCTACCTAACTCTCTCACTCTTAATGTTAAATGCTTATGCTCAAATATTGCAATGAAGATGTCAGAAGGTAAACAGCACTGAAAAGTTTTTTTTTTTTTTTTTTTGTTAAACTTGTGGTCAAGTTTTTGCTATAGTTTCTAGTTACGAAACACCAACATCCCATATCTATCCTCGATCATTTGTCTGTTTGTACAGGGCGGCATAGCCATGGATGAAACAGGTGAAACAAAAAATGTGCAAGTAAATCACAGAGGACAAAGTTCAAATGGAGGGTCAAACTTGAACTGAAAACTTGTGTATGATACAGTACATGGCCACAAGTATGTGGACACACTCTTATCATTTAATTTCAAAACCATGGCCATAAATATGGCGCTGGTCTGCCCATTGCTGCTAGAACAGCCTCAATTCTTGTGAGAAGCTTTTCCACCAGCAAAAATGTAGAGAAATTATCATTATTATTATTTCATGGTTTGGTGTTCATGTGTCTGCATACTTTTGCCAATATGGTGTGCATGCCTCAGTAGTGTGCTGCCATATCTAGATGTCTAGTAAGTGTCATCCAAAAAAGAAAAGTGAAACATACCTTCACTCCTTTTTCTCCTGGCTCTCCCTGCAAAGATTATAAATGAACAGTACTGTCAGTGTTGACAATAAATGTAATTGTTATCAATGCAATAGCATATACTTGCTTACATTTGTAGCACAGTTATAACCATAACACCTTACATTTTCATTTTCATGACCTCAGTGGAAATGAAATTCCTGATTGTTTGTACAAAACATTAGAACTTGTAGCTCCCTCTTGTGGCTCCTGTCTCCATTCAGGACTTCAAGTACATTCCCTGAAAGGCTTAATGTCACTGATATTTAAGCTACCACACCTGCCACTTGCCCTTGTTCATGCCTTTACTCACAAGCTCCTTGCCCACTGGCAGGCTTCACAAAGGCAAAGTAGGGGGAGAGCAGCCAGGCATTATCAACACACAGTAATTCTTAAACTGTATACCAAGTATTCCAAGTCTAATTAGTGTATTCATTTGACTTTCAAAGCAGAACTCAAAAAAGGCAGCACCTTCTCTCCACGGGCTCCCCCGCGTGAGCTGGAGCCAGAGCCTGATTCTCCCTTCGGCCCAATAGGACCCCGATCTCCTTTCTCTCCTCTGTCCCCTCGGTCACCCTTTTCTCCTTTAGCCCCCATTGGCCCTAGATAACAATGAAAAAGGACAGAGTTATTATTACCCTCATGAAAAGACCGGTCAAAAATGATTAACGATTGCATCCCAGATCCCAAACAACATGCAGGACATTTCCTGCTCCCAAAAGAAGGAAATGGACTTTTTGTTGGTTGCAGGGAGTATCCCAGTGTGCACTGCTGTAATTTATAGGCCGTGTGGAGGCTTCGAGGTCGAAGCAATGATTGAATACACAGCCCCACACCTGCATGCACCACCATCCTGAAATATTTCCTGATTCCACTTCGGCCTTAAACTCTTCCCATCAAGCAAGATGCACCTTCAATGGAGCTTGAATGAAAAGAAACCCAGTGTTGATGCTTCAGTAAAACCATCCAAGAGTGGCCACTGTCAAGAGACTTCTTAAAAAAATTGATTAGAGTTACGCAAATGAGAAATATAATCTGTATTCCTGTGCTTTATTTTTTCTGTAGAGATTACCCAAACATTATTTTCCCATCTTTTTACAGAAAACAAACACCAAAACCACGCCACACAGACAGCCTGACATCCTATACTAACCAAAAGAGAGAACCAAAAACCAAGAAAACTGTATGAGTGCATCTGAATAATTTGATTTTCTCTCCTTGACTCTCTCTCTGAACAAGTTGGTTCTTTCAGGGTATTAAAGCCTGTAGTGCCGGCTTTACCTGTGTTGGCGCTCTAGACAAAATTACTCCCTTGCGCCCTTCCATGTCTATCGCGCCGGTCAACAATCCCGCTGACGGTGCCCCTCTGGCCGCTAGCGGCGCCCCTCCAGCAGATGGCGCCCTAGGCAATTGCCTATATCACCTATGCCAAAAGCCGGCCCTGAAAGCCTGAATTACAGCCAATTCTACATCCTCCGTCCAAGCAGACTTGTCCACCACCTTACATATATTCAAAAGCATAGGGTAGACAGATGCATGCATCTCGTAACTACTTTATGCTTTTTAAATCCATGTGTGAGAGTGCACATATGGAGGAGGCAGAACATCAGGAGAGAGAGCAGAAACAAAGGAGAGAAAATTCAGAGGATTTGCTCCTGTGCCTCTTTCTTATTAACCCTCTTTGACCCACCTGCTGACCCAGGAAGCCCAGGCCTGGACTCCACAGACACTGAGACCTGCCGGGAGTCAGTGGCTGAACACAATGCAAAAGACAGTGTTAAGAAAGTCTACAGATTTATCATTATGTCAACCCGACACTTTAGATAAAGATTGCTTAATTTTAAGGTTCTCCTTGTTTTAAACTGGTGTTTGAGATGCTACTGGCTCATTGTACAATAAACAGGGAACTTGGCAATATGGCTTTTTAAAAATGTTCCCATTTTCTGAACCAAAAATACTCATATTAGCACTTAACCATCTCAAATACATTATGGACGACCTACGTACAGAAAAATCAGCAATGTAATTTACAGGCCCTTTATTTTGTGCACATATACAGTTATGTGCAAATTTTTGTGCACCCTCTGAACAATTTTAATTTAATACAAAATAATACAATGATCCAAATATTTGGGATTATTTTGTTAATTCAACAAAGTGATTGATTCAATTAAGTGACAATAAAGGTCTTGGAATAGAAATTAAATGAAAACTCATTTTGAGCTATGCTGGCTTTTGCATTTTAATGTACAGAAGTTAACCCTGTTACAACTGCTAACATTATGTCTCTACACTTATTCGCCATCAGTGGGTTCCTTTTACAAATTACACAGCAAAATTAAATAGATAAACCCATTATGCCTTCTTGTACACTAATAAGTTAAATCACTCTGTAAGAATGGGATGAATCTGTTAAATTATTCTCATGAATTCTTATTTCCCTGGATGGTAGCTGTGCCTGTCATGATTGTTCAATATGCATCATTAATGAAGGAATTACAATGCCCAGATGGCATTATTTCTGCTGGCCACTAGATGGAGACTTGTGTCTGTAAATCTTATGCGAAAAGCACTGACTACAGGAGTTCAGTATTTTTGTTCAGGGAGTATCAACCCTGCAACAGTATGTGCTCTCCCAACTACAATATATCCATCAGAGTAGTGTCAGTGTGTTTCCACATGCAGACATGACAATTTTCCATTCTATCAAAGTAGCATTAGAGATATACCAAAAACAATACACTCAACTTCTCTTTTTAGAAGTCAAGGAACAACTAACAGCATTCAAATTTAGATTCCCACATAATATTTGTAGCAGCAGTGAGGTTTGATTAGAGTCCTGTCCCTGATTTTTAATACAAAAAAAAAAAAAATACAAATGAAAACACACAAAATGCAGTTTTGTTAGAAAGTGTTTTCCTGTACCCTGATACCCACCTGAGCCTCTCTCTACAGACAGCTCTTGTTTCGTGGTCACTGGTGGCTGCTGAATAGGTCGGGAGGATGGAGGAGTAGTCTGCAGAAGGAAAAATAAACACAGAGGCAATATGTGAAAAAAAGGTTTAAAGGCACAACATGCGGCATTTACTGGAAGCTCGTTATGAGTGCATGCGTTATTAGGCAGTGTTTGTGTGCTGTGCTATGCTCCAGCTAATGAGCTGCGCTCTCCTTCACTGAAAGGGAACTTGAAAACAGCATAAAACAATATTGTTGCTGCACGGATAGAAGCAGCACTTGTTAACATCAAAACCAAACAACCCCCGACCAAAATGGCTCATTAGCACTTTTAGTACGGTGTTACCATTATGCTACCATTCAACTGTTAATGTTTATGCATTTCTGCACAGCCAAAGCTCTCTTACCACTAACAAGTCAGTCTGCCAGCTTCCAGCTTTATTAAACACAACTAATTCAGCATGTGCTACATACACTGCACCCCCCCACCCTCCATGTTTTGGCTGTTTTTTTTTTTTTTGTTTGTTTTTTTCTATGCTTTTATTGTTCTAAGTAATTATACTTGTTGATCACTGTCAGACATGTGGCCTCTATTACATAACCACTTTTTATGTATGCCTTATTAAGGCTCATGGGAAATATAGCCGTCTGCACTGCAGTTCATGATGTTACGCTGCTGTAAAATTTACGAGTTATAGCAACATTAGGGTGCACTAATTGCGCTACTTTTGCAATACAAAAGACAAAGGGAAAGAAAACTTAATTACATTCATGCACTTTAGTTTAGTGTCTGTGTGTGTGTGTGTGTGTGTGTGTGTGTCTGTCTGTCTGTCTGTCTTCATTTAAACCATGCTACCAACCTCCACCAGTTTAAGCTGAACATGCACAAAAAGTAAAAAGTACAAAAGTAAAGCCTGTGATCAGATAACAGGTGTCAAGCTTAGGGCAGCATGTGTAGCGTGTGTGTGTGTGTGTGTGTGTGTGTGTGTGTATCTGAGAGAGAGAGAGAGAGAGAGAGAGAGAGAGAGAGAGAGAGAGAGACAGTGCGCCCCATAGCAGTTTTCTCAGAGGATGATACATTGCCCAGTGACTGAAAGTGCTTTTTTTCCACGATTAAGTCTTTGCACTACGTTGTTAACTGCTGCTGTCATGATCCAAATTCATTTCTGTGTATCAAAACAGCTCAAAGTATTTTGACACTGCTCTAATTTTTGCCGATTGTCTGCATCTGCAACATGTTTCCAGTGTCTCAGAAATCCTATGAAATCAGCACAAACAGTGCAATCAGCAGAACAAAGTAAAGAAATCACAGCAGTTTCCATTCAATATGCGCCGTGAAATGCAAGCGCGCGCGGATGTGGGCGCCTGTGAGGGCACACCTGTGTGTACACTCTACTGTAGGTAAGAGTGTGCCTGCATGTCCTGAATACCAAGTAAGCATTTGCATATTTATGTGCGTCTATTTATTTGTGCATGTGTGCACAAAGGAAAGACAGGCCAGCTACCAGCCTGCCAAACATCTAAACACCAGAGGTGAGAAAAGCGAGAGGAGCTGCTGGAGGAGGACGTGGAGAGGCTCTTCCAACTGCCCTTAGGTAAGAAGCAGGAAGGGGAGGAAATAGCACAATAATCCTCCCTTCCTTTTTTTTTTTTTTTTTTTGTTTAGCTCATTCTTCACCAGTGACACTCAAATTGTCACCTGTGGAATTCATGAGAGGAGTGGGAATGGAGAACATGGGAGGAGGGCAAAGCAGGAGGGTTAAAGTGCAGCCAAGGTTGATAATAAACTGGTTTCCTCTCTGGGAACCATTCTCCCCACTGTGTTGTGTGGCACTGACTATGCTAAGAATTTGACTAGATGACTACCGGCTCCAAGTTGATATATGTATTAATATGATAGGGAATGCCCTGCTTGTTGCTCCACCCTATCCATCATAGCTGAGAATGATGGGTGGGAGGCTCCAGTCTTTAAAACCTAGTGTTGATTGATCTGAACCTCACAACCCCCTGAATCTAAGATCAGGTATGCAGCTCCCTCGGCAATGAGCGTATACCATGTGTGCAGCAATGTAGCACGTGTTCTTCTGTGCAATGCCTGTGAAATATGACAGAGGGGACTTATTGGAATTTGCTCTCCTCATGTGTCAACCTGCGGATAGGGAAAAAGTAGCATGGTTGATGATAAATCGCACCATCAAGGTTTGATTGCTGTTAGTCTGGCACTTGTTGGCTCTGGCTCTGGCCTAGTACACAGCTACACTAAATTTAGAAATAGAAATATATTTAGAAAAATATATAGTAGCAATCAAACTAAAAATCACATTTCCAGACATTGTTACAGTTTATTGAAGTGGAACTTTGAAGGCAAAATTCAGCAAAAATGTCACCTGGTCAATTCAGCTGGCTAGTCTGCTTGTGTGTGTTAAGGGTTGAAAGTTGTTAAGCATAAGGAATGATGTTCAGCCATGTATGCAAGCCTAAAAGTAAAACTTTAGTAAATTCTGTGAGCCATCAAATATTGGAGCAATAGTCTTATGCACTGTGGAGAACAGTGCATAAGTAATGTGTGTATGAAAACATTACACTCCCCAGCAAAAAAAAAAAAAAAATGACCCCATGTTCACATTCATCCACAGGGGTGTTTCCTTATGCCCAAACGGAAATAAATGAAATGCATACTATTAAATTATGCAATTTCACCTAATTACTGCAGTACAGGCTTGTTTCTTTTCACTGCATGCTAATAAGAGCGTTTGCTTTGTAAAACTAGCCTTTAGTCATATCACATTAAAAAGTTCAGAGGCTTAATCATGAGCACTGGAGGTCTAGATGTCTGTGTATAGTAGAAAATTCTATACATTTCTACACATTAAAAAAATTAAAAGCCTTAATTTCATTAACTTGTGCATTCTTCTTCTGCACCACAGTCACTTCCTCACTGCAGACTGTCCATTGCAGGGGATGCAACATTTCAGCAGTGATGGCACCAGTAATGGCAGAAGACTGTAAGATTGGCAATCTTACAAGTTTACTGCAAGCCACACTGTGCAACATGGATCTAATAAACTTGGGTCCAACATCAGGTTTGATGTATGTAGATGATGTTACGATGCAAGTCAATACAGAAGAAAACAGTAGAGATAGTGGTAAACAATGAAGCTGAGCACAAATCAGCCCTTGCAATAGCAGTATTAACGTGTTTGGACAAAAAATCCAAAGAGGAGGAAAAGCAGAATGTGGACTCAGTTGATTTCTTCTTTGCTGGACTTGCAAAGATTTTGTTTTGCTCATTTTACCTTCATCATTGGGTTTAGCGACAGTGTTGTGGTGATCAGTGCATCATTTGTTGCTGCATTCCAATTGTTTGGTTTGTGGACATAGGTCAGAATTTTCTTTCAGGCTGTCTTTGTGAACCCTGTGACAATGGCCATTTTTGAAACTCTCACGCAGAGCGACCTAGGACCACCATTTTGGAGCCACAGCTAAAGATATTGCCACGATTCTTCCACATTGGTCATCTGTCATAAGATAGCCCGATATCGCACAGTGTATACCTGGCTTAAGGCTGACTGGCGAGCTCTTCCATCTATCAAAATCAATTCTGACTTGACACAACGGAAAAGTTTCACCTGTACAACTCTCTCTCTAACTTGTTTCTGTCCAGACTTGCCCCGATTGCGGAGGGTTAGAGAACTGTGCAGAGCGTAGGATCTATTCCCTGAGCAGACACATTGGGTGGAAAAACATGGACCACTAGGTGTTTGATGCCAGCTGTTGCATTTTACAGCACATTACATATGATGCTAATAAATGCTTGTCGGTCAGACGGAAAGCCCCTCATCATAAAAGTGGCAGAGCATCAAAGTAGAGGAGGATGAAGAGGACACTTCTGTGTACCTTAAACCCCCGTTCAAGACACCACGGACCTGCCCTCTCTGCCTCCTTCTCTCCATCTAACTTTCTTTCCGCCCCCGCCAGTTCCTGTACAAGGTTATGTTAGTTATAATACTGATTGAGAAACCAGTCAAAATAACAAAACAGAGCCTCAGTGCGAGGGGCCTCTGGCATGGATCAAATCAACTCCAATTGACATCTGGTTTTTCCAACTCTCCTCTATAATTGTGAGTGGGAGTGCATGCGTGGTACAGGTTGGAGGTTGTGCTACATTCCTTCTTGCGCCGCTATCTTTGGGGGTGGCGAGGCGTCTGTGTTGAGTGCGATTGTGTGTGAAAGAGACAGAGCAGACAAAGAACTAGAAAGACAGACAGAAGGGCAAAGGTGCTTAAAGAGAGAGACAAAACTGTTGGAGAGGGAAGGAGGAGGAGACTGGAAGTTGCAAAAAAAAAAAAAAAAAGACAGAGGGATGAAGATGGTGAGAGAGTGATTTCAATGTCCATTAGCGACTGAAAAGATAAACTGAAAGAGATAGCTTAAGAATGTGAATCCGCCTCAATAAACAGTCAATGTGTCACTGTGTGTGTGTGTGTGCACGGTGAGTGAAGAGACACAAGAGGCTGTGGCCTGTCAGTCAGCTTGCGATGTGTCTGTTGGTTTAGGCGTTTGTCCAGGAGATAAGCCCTCAGTGAATCCAGGGCAGGCCCACCCTCTTCGACATATCAACATATCAGTAGATCCCCAGTACAGATGAGAATGGATCTGTTCCTCAGCCTGCATTGTATGTGGGAAACTACAATCTTGGGATGGTCTCTAGAGCAAATACATACCACTGACACATCCAACTTATTCCCTTTTTTCAGCCAAAAAACCTAGTTTGATCCCTGTCTTAATTCTTAATTAAGTCTTAAATTTTAGTCTTAAGTCTAAAGGTTTACACTAGTAATTTACTTTCACTTAAAGGTGCGCTATACAAAATTACAGGGGGTCACTTATTCCATGGTTATTCCACGGTTTTGCCATTGGTGTCTGAAAAGTCCTCACACTGACTGAGCAGAATTCCCTCTGTTTTCATCCCATGTATCTACGTGTTCAATGTAAACAGAAACAATGCACTCATCTGTTCTTCTATGCATCAGTTACAGTGCAAGCTTGTTTATTTACAATCCCTAACTCACCAAGGTCATTTCTCTTCCAATCTGACAAGAGGCCATTCCTGGCAAGAGACAACCCTTCATATAAAATGTCTCTGTCCTCGATCATATAAGACACATGCAGCTCAATTTTCAGACGTCAATTCAGCACTTTTTAATCTCACGCGAGGGATGAATATGGGGATAGGGAGTAACTTGAGACGTCAGTGGTATATCTCTTAACACTGAGCTCTTCATCTGTACGATACAGAGAAGATTCACTTTGCAGAAGCACGGTCTGCGGCCAGTAACATTCCCAGCTGGCCAATTCTACACGTCTCCTTTAAACCTTAATGAGCAGCCTGAATCCTCACCAGGAAATTATAGTGCATCCCTTCCCTCTCTTGTGCTGTCTTAGCTTACAATTTACATTTAAAGCATTTGGCAAATGTTCCTCAGCAACAGTAAGTGTAGCAGTTTACCAGCCTACAGTCATGCATCACTGACACTGCAAGTAGTAAGATGAAGAGGCAATACCATTAAAATAATGCATACAGATATTTCCTGTATCACTTGTGCTAAAATAGTGCTAAAAAATGTGACGAAAAGAAGGACTCAGGCATTTTCTTTGTCAAAATATTTGGTAAAATAACTAAAGAAAATAACTACACACTGCTGAGCAAAGCTTAAAGGAATACTCCAATGTTTTGGGCACCATACCTGCTACTATAGGCTGAACCGAACCTGGATGTACAGAGGTGAAAATGCTATCGAACATCTTTCTCAGTCTGGGTAAACACTGCAGTATTCTTTTAATACAGTGATAAACAACAAAAACAGCACCAACAACAAACCATAATAAAACTAAATGAACTCTGATTGATTGATAAAGGGGTTGTTTCCTACCGTCCACTTGACTCTGTCAGGGCCTGGTTTGTGGAATCTGGTCCCCTCGTAGCCACTTCCTTCCCCTGACGCCCCCTGAGACAGAAGCACACATTACCTCTCTTTAAAATTGTTCTGTTTGCAAAGGCACACTTTTAATTCAGTACAACTGGATGTAATATATTGCAGTGTTCCTTCATGCTGCATGGGAGGTCCTGTTGTCCTTGCACCACACACACTTAGAAAACAGTGGACAGAGGGCTTCAGAGGCCCCTCTATGAACAAATAAAGATATTAGAAGTGTCTTAAACGCAGATTTCTTCTGCCTGAGGAAGAGTGTTAAGCTTGTAACTAATTATACAGCACAATCAGCTTCCTCTGTTTTGCGTTCATTTAGCTAGAATCAGGTTTCAGCTTTTTGCATCTTAAGGTCAGTGTCTTTATTTTGTTTGCACCACGTGTGTCAGTTCATGAACTCTCACAGCTGGTAAAATGTCTGTCTGCACTAACAAGTCAAATTCTTGTGCACGTGTTGTACTTGACAAGTAAGGTGAGTCTAATTCTGCAAACAAATGTATTTTCTTATTAGACTGGAAACTCTTAAATCTTAAATTTGTTTATTATACGCTGCAGCAGAAGTGGAGGAATCATGTGACTTGAACACAAGACATATTCCAACACATCCTGGGGAAAACAGCTGTGCATGAGGAAATCATTTGAGATGAAGGGCACATCCCGAATTCAGAAACCTGTCATTTCCACCTGGGGTTTGTTGTTCCCATTTAGCCCCAACAACATCTAAAGATCTGATAATGACGAGCAGTAAAACGTAACCTTATTCTGTCAGTCACGTCAGGTTTTGGTGCCGGCCGAACAGCTGCCTGGGTGATGTTTGGTCGAGTTCAGTGTACGCTAAATAACAGTTAGCTGCTGGCGTGCCGCAGCGAGGCACCTGTGTTTATGTACGACTGGTCTGGGTCAGGGGTGACAAGAGAAGGCTGCTCTCACATTCTCATGCGTTACAAATTAGTGAGCAGTAACAAGTGATGTAATCTGCTGGAATAAAACCCCAAAACACAGCCTGATGGCATTAATTTCAGGTGAACATGCATGTAATAACAATAACAAAAAACACAGTAAATTTCCAATTATCAACCACTATTTTAAGATAAGTAAATTGATCTTGGTGATCACGAGTTCACAATTCAAATCTAATTTTAGCTTACAGGCATTTTCTACAGCACTCAAATGGTAGTTGCCCATTTTCAAAAGTATCTGCAAACTGCATTCAAGTCAACAGCCCCCCACCGCCAACTGGATTACAGCTATCCAATCACATGTAGTCTGTTACTTCCAAACACTGATCAGAGGCAAAGTTGGCACTCACCACATCCGAATCATCTTCATCCTCTTCGCAGTGCCTCTCCGCAGCACGAGGGTCTCCCACTACCTTCAGTTCACTGATCACCCCCTGTTATCATGGCACACACACAAAAAAACTGTTGAAACAAAGGCATGATGTTTTAATGCTTGTGTTTATGTTGCCAGCTGTTGTGCTCTCTCTCTCTCTCTTTCCCTCTCACATACCCACGCACACATTCACGGACACATGCACACACACACACATGCACACAATAAACTCTGTGCACAGGGAAATGGACGCTAATCTTTCTCAACTATCTTTACGCTTCCTTGCTGCTATGATCTGGGAATATTTTTCAGGGAAATCCCCCCAGTTCCACAAAATCAAAATCAGAGGGACTACTGAAGTCTCTTTGAGCCTGCGCCAGTGAAGTGCCACTACCTCTTCCCACACACAGGCTGATACAAGTTCCCACACAGGAGATTCAGTCAGTAATATGCATTAATGCTATCTGTGTGTCAATCAAAGGGCCATTAGTGTGGTATGAAGAGGTGGTTGTTCATGCTTCCTCAACTGATAACGTGGTGATCCCATGGGCTTAAAATAAATCTTTCCTCTAGGATTGTAAGGTCTTTAGTAAGCCACCTACATAGATGAAATCTGTATGATATTAGGGCAGTGTGTTATAGTCTATTTCTAAAACAGTTAAGATGTCCATTTTCTTACATTCCTATTCATTATAAGGACAAAACTTCCAAAGCAGCATGTATTTTTTTTTTGTTCAGTTATCAGCGATGGTGCTGGAGACAAAAAAAAAAAAAAAAAAAAAGACGTGAAGGCATCCAGTAAACAACTTCATTCATTTCCAGAATGGTATGTCTGTTTTAAAAATACATAATATAAATATTTACATGCAAAAGCAGCTTGCAGAGCCTTGATTTGATTAGGAAGATTAACATCACAAGACCTCTCCAGCTTAGGGCCATGCAAAGGTCAAAAAATTGCACATGACCTCCAAGCCAAGCCCTGAGAGAACAGACAGGGTTAAGCTCCCTGATCTTTTTTTTTTTTTTTTCATAAGCAACTGCTAATCTACATGTTTGTAACAAAACGTCGGAACAGATAGATGGGTTTATGTAATAAAAACTTGACCTGTGTAACAATTCTCAAAACAATATCAAAACAATCTCAAAACAAGTATAGTTTTTCTTAGCGGTCTTCAAAATTGCCACAAGACGGACTGAAGCAAAAATTACAGCTGAGAAAGAAAAAAAGACATAATAGTTGTACAACATACAACTTCAGAAATATGAGAAATGTGCGGGCATGGAGCCAGAAGGACACAACTGGCATTTTGGATGCAAATGGGATCTATATATCAAGCCAATTATCATTAGCAAAAATGTATTTGCAGAAGCTGAACAATGTTTCTGTGGGCCAATTTTAATTTTCTTATTCTTTTTCTTTTTTTGTTTTTGGCTCTCCTCTAAAGTTTGCAGGACCCTGTTAAGAGCCCAGCTGGCTCCAAGCCCTCAATTTGTTCTTGTTATGAGAACAAGGAGAACTGACAGTTGGGACTTACTACATTTAAACAGGATGCCTGCATATTTGGCAACACTGACTACTAAAAAGTATTCATATCTGTAGAAAAAGGCTCATAATAATCCAAAAATTTCACTAAAAATTGAGAAAGATGTATAAATGGTGTGTTGGCAGCTGTGTATTTGTAATGAAAATATGACAAGTGCATGCCGACATGAATCATCACAAGTGATTGAGCAGCTTTCACACATCCATCACAGAAAGCACAAAGTCTGACTCTTTTGTTTCCCACACAACAGAACCGCATGAGTCAAACATAACTGCTCACCCCAAGGGACCTGGACCGCATTTTCAAACTTCACTTCAAAAGCACTCAAGTAATTATCTATTTATTATGTCTAACTTTTAATTGGGAAACTATTGCCTCAGGGTTCAGATAAGCATTTTTCTGTCGGTAAGCAAATTAGAAGAACATAAAGAAATCAGTAGTCGTCTAGAATTAGGTGAATCACCTCTGAACTATGGTGATAACTGAGGCAATTAAGAGTGTGTCATATGGTAGATTACTGATTTCAAATAAATGTGACTGATATAAAAGTATTGTGTGAAATTTTCCACTCAGCACTTTTATTCCCATCACAGCGAGCCAAATGTGGCTTTGGCAATTTTATTTATTTATTTATTTTATCTATTTATTTATTTATTTTTTCAAAGATTTGATTTGTAGAAAAGGAAAACCTGCAGTGTTGCTACTGTCCTGTACCTATGCTTTTTTTGTTTGTTTGTTTTCTCAAAATTATTAGTTAGATGTTTTCTTCATACCCGGAACCACCTGATTTCTGTAACCTGTGCCTATCTCAGGTTTGACTGTCCACCAAAGCTTTAGCTCATACCACCAACAAGTGTGACAACAAAGAGCGAGGCCCACGGGGTCGTAGTGCACCTGTCTGTCCATGTTTACTGCTCACAGATAAGGTCAAAGGTCGTTGAGGTCAGCTACTGGGCTTTACAGCAGTCAAACCAGCGGGAGCTAATTGCACCCCAACTGTGAGGCCGACCAATTATTTGCAGTCTACTCTGAAGGAGATGGTGGGGCAGTGTAGACATTTATGTTATGATTTAGAGCAGGCCAATTTGGGCAATCAAATCATATGAGAGTTAGTCAGGCTGGACAGATTTGTGCTTCACATGCTTGAACACTAAACTGTATTTTTTTCCTGAATTAACGGAGCAAGAGCTCTAACTTGGCTTAGCTCATAGAAATTGTGGCAGATTTTTCTAGAACTAAATGTGACAAGCTTATTTTTTACTGCAACAGAGGAATTACTCTGGCCCAGTAAATGCAAAAACCCGCACCATGCAGGCACTAATATGAAAGTTTTCAAGTTAATGGTAATGAATCAATCTCATGATTTAAAGGGGGCTGAAAACTGTTTTCACGTTTTAAGTTAAAACACGTGTACACACCAGGAACTTATCAGGATCTGCCCCTCCAGCTTGCCCGACAAAGACTCCAGCACCGATCTCCAGCTCCATCTCATCCGGGGACCTCTCGAAGCGCTTCACTTGAGGGTCCGTGTCACAGTTGAGGTAGAGGGTCACCCTGTCGTCCTGCACGGCAATCGCGAAACGGGTCCAAATGTCCCTCAGTGAAGGCACAAGGAACCTGGCCGCCTCGTACGAGTCCTGTGAGTCAGGCTCTGTGTAGTACAAGATGATGTTCTGCTTGCCGCCTTTCACGGCAGACAGTTTAACACCCACATACATAATCTTCTGCGAGGCGTCCGTGACAGAGAAGATGACACCGCCCCTGTCTGAGGTGGGCTTCACGTTGAAGACCAGCGAGAAGTCCCGGTAGAATGACCTGGGCAGATGGGCGTGTGCCAACTGGCCCGTGTTGGCATCGGGGCCAAAGACATAGCCAGGGGTGTTGTCGGGCCCAAAAACCTGGGAGATCTCGGCTGGTGGGGGATCCCCAATCAGCTGCAGCAGGGAGACTCCACTCTCATCTAGGGAAGAACAAAGACAGGAGATGAGGGCACAATACACAGCATTAACGGGTTTGAAGGGAGGGCTGCATGACGGGGTGTAATATTAGATCAAGCTCTATTAGTCTGGTGGTGTGTGACTTGATATGAATGTGTGTGCAACGCAGTCAGGAACATGCCTGCCATCACTTTTTTGGTAGAGTTTGAGTCTTTGTGGGGACTAAGAGGGATAGGACAGTGAACCATGGCCATCACAAACACATCCCAATGAAAGTAAGAGTATAACTGCTCAGTGATATGTCCATTACTTTATCAGTGTGAACACCCTAATGCCTAAATATGAGATGAATACGGAGAACATTTATACATTCCATTGCATGTAAATATAGAAAATTATCAAAACTGATATAAAATGCTGCCTGAGCAAAATGTAAGTGTTTTTGTGATGATAGCAAAAGGGGGTTCTGCTCAAGGGACCAAATACAAACATGCCCTTTTGTATATCCTAGACTGAAAAATGGAATGGGCTGTTAAATCCACCATAAACTTTGACATCCCCAAAAAAGGCAAAGAAGAGGTCATCTCCTGGGACTATCGAGAGCAGATCACTTTAGCAGACACTGTAAGGCTTGTATAGTCCAAAGCCCAGACCCCCGCTAACCCTCTCAGCTCTACCCACTCTCAGCTAAAGTGAGGAAGCCCCACTTGACTTGGAGAATGAGGGGAATTCCAAGATAAACTTCCAATGATGGGAGTTTTCTGAGATTTTTGTGTGTTTAAACATTAACTGTGCTTTTTCCTGAGATGAATCAAACAGGTCCATGAAATCTATAAAGATGTCTTAACACTCGATTGATGCAGTTGTAAAGCCAGAGGAAATGAAATAAAAAGACAGCCAGGAACTGTTTCAATGGCTGTCAGAGTCAACGTCTCTTCTTTGTGATAAGTTTAACTCGGTATCTGTTTCAAAGCAACGTCCAGCAGAAATAGGGCCCCATTGTGAAAAGATTCAAGACACATAAATAAATTTAATGATAGAAATGTCTGGGACAGGTGTATCTCCAGAGGTGAAAAACATTGTGAAAACAGGCAAATCTGTACCAGCTGAAGCTGTGTCAATGGCTCTAAATGATTAATAAAGCATAAGCTACACGCATATCAACTCTGGCAGAGAGATTCAACAACAGTTGTACCAACAGACTGACAATATTGAGACAATTCATCTACTTGATAGAACTCATTCTTATCTATTCAAATGATTGAAAACCACACGCATTAACTCAGCGCATCCTCACTCTTGGTCAAACTGCATAAAGAATAAAGGATAAAGTCATATCTGCAGATCACATTCCTTAGGCAGTTGTCCTAAAAAGTCCTCCATTTCTGTGACATCTGCTAAATGCCACTGCTGGGAACACAAAGAGCACATATCTTTGCCCACTCTTCCGTCACCCTTGGTGACTCTGGTGGGGTCAATGCATAATAATTGGAAAGGGTTTGGAAACACAAGGAACACAAAGAGGAGTGTGTGTTTTCCACATCAAAACAGCCTTGTTTTCGAGATTAATCATTAATCTACAGTATTTGGGGTGTCATTACACAAAAGCATCAGTAAATTCTTGTTTTTTTTTGTTGTTTTTTTTTTGCATGAAAAATAGAGTAAATCTTCTTGCCTGGACTTTGGTCGACAACAATGTGCTTGATTGTTTTAAACAGAAAAAAAATCTGTTTTGGGAGAATACTTGACATAGATTATAGTCCTTTGAAGAAGCACTTTAGGTTACCTAATGACTAACGCTCTATCGCTTGGTTCAAAGCCTCCCCACTGCACTGTGAGCGCTGGAGATCAGTGGGGTCTGCAGATGGCTTTGTTGAGACCTAAAACACATGAGGTATTCAGCTGAACTCAAGGTCTGTGCAGCCCCTCTGTTGCCTACTGCAGAATCATAAACATGAGTTAGCGTATGCTCTCCCTGAGAACTCCCGCTGCTGTCTTCTGCAGCTGCGCAAATCAGACAAGCCAGTCAAAGGTACATATATAGATATATATACAAAGCTGAAATATAGTCATTTGTAAGTGGACTGTATCTTTTAAAATGCACTTATTTAATCATGCACAGATTAGAGGAAAATATAAACCAAGTACTGACTGTATGACAGTGGGCAGGGTAAACTGGGGAAATCCAGAACAGTGTATTTACAGCTGTCTTGCGATAAGACAGATAGTAAAGAATAAGTTATACAAATTGGGAAGCAGGTCAAAGTTTCAAGCCTGTTATCCAACAATGCAAATACATCTTGTAGGTTTATTTTCACTGTCTGGTAGTTTTTTTTTCCCATTTGGCTTTTGTGGTACCCCACATTGTTTACTGTGAAAATGGTTTAGTCACTCATTCGGCTATGCAGTGCATTAGAGAGAGAAAAAAAAAAGCCTTAGGGGACAAATTATTTTTAAAGAAACTCGAAATAGGAAAATAAAATATGGTATACTGGCGGTCCTGAGAATAAATGAGAAGACCAAAGATAGCTGGATAACTGCACCAAATGTCATGTAATTTAAATACACGCTGCAGTTTCATATTTCTGAATATTAAACTGTAACGCTCAAGCATTTACTGACACACCCTTTGCTGAGCTCAAAATTCATAAAATTCATAACGTCATAAAACATAAGTCATAAAACAAAGTGACACTATCCACTTCAATTACATATTGCTGAGCGTAATACAACATTAGTACTGGTGTTTTTTTGGAAGAGGAGAGCCGTCTCATTTCAGAGCACCTTGAGACGGTGGGCGCTGTTGCATGGATGACAGTGAACAATAAATTGTCATTTGCACCAGGTCCAACAGATGTTAACTCTGATAAAGTGAGAATGAGAAACCCCGAGGGGCTCTTCGTTGGGCCTGTGTTCGCAAGTCCACACAAGACGCCTCGCTCCCTCCTCTGTGTATAATCTTCATCAGAGCAGCGTTGGAAATTTTAAACGCTGAAACACATCATGTGGGAGAACATGCCCCGCTAATATTTTGAGTAAAGTCTCATGCCTTGAGTGCCACAGCTGAAATGTGAGGTATCCGTGATGTAGAAATATTCCATTATGGAGCAGGGATGCCAAATGCCTCTCTCTCTCAAGTAATGATCTCACATTCAGCTCTGAATGATCACATTTGTACCTAACACTAGACTCTTAGTGCAATTCACTTTTTCTTTTTTTTTTTTCATGAAAAATATGTCATTTTCACAAGTTGACTGGTTGCTGAAAACTGATTTAATATGCGTGTGGATTTAACTTGAAGGCCGGTAATGAAGTGGAATGCAGGGCTCATCTCCCAAACAGAGCCGTGTTGTGTCCTTCAGATTACAGCATTCCTCCCAAGCTCAAAGCTCACTTTCCTCTCTCCATCACATTTCCCTCTCATACTGTCATCTGATTCTCTGATCTGTTCATCAGCACTACAGCATGTTTCCCTGTCAACCTGTGTGTGTGTGTGTGTGTGTGTGTGTGTGTGTGTCTGCGCATGCGTTTTCCCAACATTCCAACACAAACCGCTTATTAGTGAAACAGCTCACCTATTACCTAAGCTGCCCAGATGTGCACTCTGGTCTACGTTCAAAATTTACCAATAGACCTGACAATAGGAAATTAAAACATAAATAATTATTAATTTTTATGTCAACACACTGAGATCTCCAGGTTGGTTTTTATTATTTTACTCTTGATTATCTTATTGTCACATCCTATATTTTAATTTATTCTTACTTTTATGCTTTTAATACTTTTATTTTAGTTTATTTTATTGGCATTTTGCCACTACTTGCCCATTGTGCCACCATCTAGCTTTTATACTCAGCTCTACACTTTTAGTGACCAGTGTAGACATTTTATCACACAGTCTGAACATCTGGAATAGTATGCCAACGTTTAAATAATCTGAGCTGACATGAAAAGATTTCTTATTTGTTCCTGTTGATTTGATTTTAAACTCAAAGACTTCAGAAAACAGAATCGGAAAGGAGGACAATTTCGTTACCAGTTCAGCACAGCAGCTGAAAAGATTTGACCTGCAGAGGAATGCTTTTGCTGATGTTTGTTGAATATGCTGGCTTTGTCACTGAACGTCTCGCCAGTCATTCATCCTCACTGATCAGAAGTAGCTGGGTGTACAGAGGGTTCACCATTAGCATTTTAAGAGCAATCTCAATTCAACCTTCCCAAATAGCCTTTGTCGTCCAATGACAGCTTAAACAGTCTTCAAGGCCAATCAGGAAGAGAAAAGAGCTGCTGGTGAATGAAGCAGCACTGGTTTATGGTCCTAGTTTGTCTTGTCAAGAAGACCATTTACTGACCACAAACTCAAATGCAGCGCCTTTCTTTTCTCTTTTCTCTTCTGTCTTCTTTCATGTTTTCTTTTTTCCAACATTAATATTTCCAACATTAACATTCTGAGACAGTGCACCAGACTTTGTGTCCCCTAGTGGATAAAGTTGTATATATAACATGAGACCATGTTTTACGATTATAGCTCACATTGACGCTCATTGGTGGGGGAGGTCTTATCATTCTGAAGATAAGTGGGAGAAAGAGATGAGGAAGTGACAGGAAGTAGTTTGTAGGATCCCCCCTTGTCTTTGGGCACTGAGGTATCCAGGACTCTCCATGGGAAAACATCTGAACATCTGGACAGCCCAGGAAAACTTTGTGTTTCCACCGACTACACTCCATCACCATTCAAAACATCCCTTGGGGCCTGCTGACAAGGGCTATGATCCCTTACTCCACATTGCAAAGAGCTGGTCAGTGGTCTGGGCCTGTTCTTTTCGGTGTCAAAGTTCACCTCTGGACGCATGGAAATTACTATCCCATGATTGTAAAAATGTCTACAATCCCAATTCCTTTGCAACTTACATCTTGCCTGAAGCTTGTCAGCACTTAGACTGAACTGATTTACAAGTGAGGTAAATTAAATTTGGTCACATGGGGTTTGCTTTTGGCTTGCGTGATCCTTTTGGTACTACAGTAGAAAAAAAAAAAGCTTCAGTAGATCTGTGTCTGTCTCCTTACAAGGTCAAGAGGAGTCAATTGCGATGCTTATAATGTCGGCTTGATGTCATGTACTTGGTAGAATTTAGCTTGGCTGGCAGGCTACCCAGGATGATTTACTGAAGAAGATTAAGACAAATATGTCTGTAATGCTGACAGATGCAGCATCATTTTATTTTATCTTTTTTATTATTATTATTTGTCTTTTGAAAGGGGGTGGAGCTTCTAATATCAATGTTAACTTCATTTTCCAAGTTAATGTCATTAAATAATTTAATTTAATGATGATGTACATATGCATAACCTTCTTTCTCCTATGACAAATATACTTTAGCTTCAAATGAATCTGGGACTTCTACCACTTTAAATTATTTAAGCGCTGATAAGATATGTAGATGAATTTAAAACAGGTGCAACAGATGCACAAAAAGCCCCTTATTAAAGTTGTCTTATCCAAAAAATATATGCCACCATGATTAAGTTTCTTAGTACACACCCTTTTTGTAGCATCTCTGATCACGGATAAACCTACTGCTGTGAAGCCACACCAGCTATACATTTGTAAACACTTCAGTGTCCATTTTAATATGTAACTAAACTGCATACCAACTTGCTAAATGACATTTTGAATAGCACATATTAGCCCTGTCAATAAGACAATATGATGAGACTGTAGTCAAAGTTTCACTTGAAGGGTATTCTGTCAACTTCAATGCAATAGTTCAAAGACATTCAAGATATCAGTCAAAAAAAAAAAAAAAGATGCAGAATAGTTGGAATAAGGCATCAAACTGAAAAACACATCACTATCCATTAAATAAATTTCATGAGCTCCAACCCTCAAACTACAAAAAGGAAAATGGGTCTACCACAAGTTGTGTGATTTTACTCTTTGCGGAAGAGTTACTTGATACTGTTCAAGTCACTTAATTTCTACAACACTGGAGCTGCGCCACAACACAAAAAAGAACTTTTGGGGTGACATGCAAACTACAAACCTAAACCTCACTACACGCAACAGAGTTCAGAATATACTTTAAGAAGAATATGAAGAAAATTATCATTCTGATTTCCCAGCAACCACTGGGGAAATGCTTTTAACCAGAGAAGAGGAGCTGCAGAGAGAGTACTGCTCTCTTTCAAAAACTGCTAAAAACTTCTAAAGAGGACCATCATTTGGCCATGGCCCAGCTTCAAACATCCCAGTGTTGCTTACATCGTGTTTAGCAACACTGCCTCACGAGTTCTTGCTTTTTACCACCGCTACACAAACCAGAGGGGGCAGTGAGTTTCTGGCAGCAGAGTATTCAGACTGCACTGTGCCCATAATTGGAACCCTACTGAGGGCCGAGTCAGAATGATTCCCTGGCAAACTGCGCGCAGGAGGACTGCTGCCAGCTTTGGGCCTTCCTGTCATGAGATACAATATCAATATCCCCTCAATAGAACCACAGTGCTGCTAATCAGTGTCAGACCTCAAACAGCACAACACCCCCAGGGAGCGCAGACACCACAAAACACAAACTTAATACATACAGACCTTGCTCAGATACCACAAGTATATCTCCAAAAGGAATACAAGCTCATGTCCTGTGGGACCAGCAGAGAAGTCCACGCAAGGACAAATTTCAATTCAACATATTTAATTCCATAAACAGCCTAATTTGACAGAAGGTAATACAACTTTGCATTTAGCCTGTGGTCCTCCCTTGGTGGTGACCATAGATTTAAAAAAAAAAAAAAAAAAAAAAAAAACATAATTAAAAGGGCTATTGTGTGTTAAGGATCATCTGTTAGATAACTGGGGTACCCCCCGCTGCAAAAATGATAGCATCTGACAGATTTCTCACAAGGCACTTATGAACAAACCAATATCGCTGCAATCTTCCCACGGGCAGTAACTCTCCCACATATACACTTCTATAGGCTATATTCACATATTGCAGCACATAAACCCCTCCATTGTATTCTCGCCTCGTGAAACACTAAAGGAAGCCACATGTCATCAACCCCTAGTGAGCATCAACCAAAATTCCAACTCAAATTGATGAAGGCGATGATGAGAGATTCCTCCATGGCAGGTCATTGTCAGATGATGGAGTGGGGTGGTGTTTAGGTCCAGATCATAGGAATGGGTAGAAACAGAGCACCTTCCTCCCACACATGAAGCCAAGGGAACTTAAGATAGTGAAAAGTGTCTGATATAAGTTTCCAAGAGCCTGCATAGTGGAGGCTCTGATCAGTGAATTTGGGAGTTTCGGGGACTAGTATGTGTGTATGTGCCTCCGGCGAGGGGGTAGCCGTGGCAGAAAATAGCCTCAGATAAAGTTACGAGGCTCATAAACACAGGGAAACAGAGCATTTTTGGCTTTAGGCAAGGCCATTACAGGGCCGTGTGACACATTATCTTGGCTATTCAAGTGTGACCTCATTCAGCCGAAAGCCGAAGCCCACCAACCTGTTACCGCCGTTAACGATTTACCACCTCCAACACAGAGCAGCTCAGAGGACATTAAGCTGAAAACTGATGTCTTACATCAAAAAGCCATTACATTTTCTCTTTTGCTTCTAATGGGAACCATATGAAATTCAGAAGGGGGTAAGCAACTTCTAAATCACACAGAAGAAATTTAGGAATTCACAGCATTTTGAGAGAGACCTCACAGAGAGGGTAGTAATCCAATAATTGAGTGATCATCAATCTGCAGTGCAGTGTGATCTGTAGTTTTTTTAAGAGGGCTGTTTTTGAATGAGTAATGCCAGATGGTCTTGACTGAGGTGGCGTTCTGTCTTGCCAGGAATGATTTACAGTGACGAAAAGCAGAGACCTGTTACACCTTGAGGTTACTCTGACAGGCAATACCAGGTGAGACGTGCCTTGGTACAGAACCAGCTTTTGGAGCAGCCATAAGTATTGCCATAGGCATTTTTAACATGGTAACAGCAAAAGAATTTTCAGATTACACTGTTTTTTGGCTATATACAAGAGCTGCAGTTCCTAACAACCCCCCACATATTTCTTGATCTTTTTGGGCTTTCCCTTACATACCTCTGCTGCAGTTACAGATCCAGTTACACCTGGCCAGGCAATGTGAAAATATAGCATGTCTTTGCATTTTTTTGAGGCTTGAAAAAAAAGTGAAATACAATAGGAGACAAAAAAAGAACTCGAAAGTCTATTTACTCGACTTTTCTTTAATCTACCAAACAGGCTTTCAAATACTCTTCTTCACAATGTGAATTTAGAAATTCCCATCCTTCTGGTAAACTAAGCAGGTTAAAACAAATACAAAGAAATATGTGGACACAGGTCTGTCACAAGATGTTTGGAGGCAGAGACTTCTTGTCTACTTCAGACTGTCAATGAAGCAAGTTGTCGGAGAGATAGCGGAGCTGTAAAAAGACACAGTCTCAAAGCCCCTGTGATATGACTTGAGAGTGCAGCGCAGGACACGGAGAGAAAAGCCCGGGAGCTGGCAGTTGACCGTACAGCAGCACATGATCCCGGCTACAATTTTGCCACACAAACAGATTCTCTCATAAATGGATGCCTACCACTGGAAGGTAACGTGGAAGTCACTGATAACTTGATGAAAGTCACCATTGAGTTTATTTGGTGACCAGTGCTGGAGGAGGTATTCCACTATTACATCTTTCATCTAACCATTTATCCTTCAAGCACTATTTAATCACTAGTTCAATGGAACTTTTTATAACCCTGCTACTACAACACTGCTATTCACTGCTAGGCTGTTCTTTCAATCAACAAATTAACTGTAGTCCATTACAGCATTTGACAGGTAAGTACCAGATTCATAAAACGTATTAAACACATGTTTAATGCAGAAATTGCTAGTATATTAATGTACCAATTTAGTGTTATGCGCATCTCTTTTAAACGTTTCAGATCTGTAACAAATCCTCCACTAGGTCTGGTGTGCAGACTGACACCTCACAGCAAACCACCGATGCAAACATGATTACTTCCCATGCATGACTTCCTAACCTGTCCATTCATAGACAGACAAATCCACAACAAGCTGCCCGCAAGCAACTGTCAAAAGAAACATGCAATTTCATTTCTGTTTAACTATCCATTACATGCACAAATGGTTTGCAGTAGCTGGGTTTTCATCCAAGTATTCTTATGCAAATTGATTTGTAGTAAAGTAAACTCATCAAAAAAGGAAAGATGGTCACATTTCTTCAGCTTTTAAGGTTGCTTAAGGGATCAAGGTGCTTTTGGCATCAAAGAAATTCTATGATAAAACACCACACAAAAATGACACAGCATGATGACTTTTCACAGAAAGATTTTTCACATGGATGTGTTTTCTTTACCTTTTATCTACATTCAAGAAACCTATTTTTTTAACACATGCTGTACTTGTCATGACTGTGAATTTTAATATTATTATTCTAATATTATTATAAAACTGTCATGTTATTTAAATACAATGACTTATTTAAAACGGGCTGTACTGTTTTTTCTGTCTTTTTCTGCAGGAAAAATGAAAAATCTTTATAAATATATATATATATATATATATATATATATATATATATATATATATATATATATATATATATATATATAGCATTGACTGTTATATGTATATATATATATATATATATATATATATATATATATATATATATATATATATATATGGCCCTTATGACACTATGGGCTGTACATGACAGGTTGTTGATGTTTCAATTACATTCCAAGATGTAAGATTTACTGCACATCTACACATTTCATTTGCCTAAACTCAAAACTAATGCAGCTCATTGGTTTGATGTGTTTTATAGATGTTTAAAATAAAACTTACTTAATTAATTTGGTTATACACTATAGCATTGACTGTTATATGTGTGTGCATATGCATATGCACACACATGTGTGTGCATGTGTGTGTGTGTTACAATGACCTCCAGGTAATAAGTAACAACCCAAGGACAAGGGGAAACACAGACATGCATCAGGTTTAGGCAGAAACTGTAAGTGGTGCTGGTACCATGCTTGTTAGGTTTTAGTTCACATTTCCCTTTGCAAACACAATCTGAAGCATGCCGATTTATCTTCTAACTCATCTTGCTGTGCAGGGGAACCATATAGTTAATAGGACTGACACTACACTGAGTGGGATCAATGTCAGGGTATTGGGTGGCAAAACGAGACAAACGGGGATTGGGGATTTTGGACACTGGTTCAAAATGAATTCCAAACTGGGATCCATTCTAACCAGAGATTACCTTTCTGGTTGCTAACTGACAAGCACTGATACCCATCATCTTCCGCATCTGGCAGAGTGTGGCACTCCACAGGGAGGTGTCCCTCATCCAGGAGTGTCCAGCAACTGTCCTGCAAGACTTCACAGAAACTCCGACAAGGCAGCACCGGCGGAAGGCCTGGAGAGCCGCACTTTGGCAGCAGGAGCAGGCAGAAAAACCACTCCAAACTATGGTGGCAGTGTGATTTCAAGAGCCATGCCCACTCACTCAAGAGCACCTGGACTTCCTCCACACTGCTCTGGTTGAGGTAATTGGGCACAGAGAAGCTTTCCCCAGCCATGGAGGAGCAGAAAGGAAGAGCTCTATCTATGAACAAGCAGTGTGGGGATTCTACAGCTACTGCTGGTTTAGCTATTTCTGTTTGGCTTTCAGCTGATGCCTGACTATCTACAGCTCTTTGTCTGGCTAGCATTAGCTCTTGATCAGTTACTGATGTTTGTGTAGTGTCTGATATGTGATCAATGAATGACACTTGGCTGCTTGTCAGTGTCTGGGTAGCTGCTGATCTTTTCTTAGGCTCTAAAGGCTGTGTAGTTGTTAGTGTTGAGGTAGGTATTGGTATTGTGCTAACTATGTGTTGTTGACTGATCAATAGTTTTTGGGAAGTGGCTGGTGTTTGGCTCGTAGATGGTACCTTGCTAGCTAATGACACTTGGCTAGTCAGGAGGACTTGACTAGGCAAAATTCCATCAGTTGCTGGTGACTGGCTAGTTGGTAGCTGAATGGCTTTTTCCACTTTGGCTTCCTCAGGTGTCTGGCTAGTGGTCAAAGCATTGTTGTCTACAAATGAGGTGAGTAAACCTCCCGAGACAGTGTATTCATGAGAATACTCTGTCAAGTTTAATTCACTGGCATTCCAGATAGAGTTGTTATTGCTTGTTGTACCTCTACTAATGTTGCTGGAGGTTCCAATAGAAACATTTAGAATTTGCTCTGTTTGACTGTCTAGAATATGACCCTTATCTGTTCTGTTGCAAATAATCAAACCACTCTCTTCACACTTCAGTTTTGGCAATGTCTGGACAAATAGCCTGCCTTTACTCTCCTCTGACTGGCTGTGGTTATTAGGCATTACTTCCTCCTTTTGGCTTTCACCTGAAAACAAATCTGATTCAACTCCAGATGCCATGCTGGATCCAGCTCCTGATGTAAATCCAGAGCCAGACCAAGGACCTGAACCAGAGTCTGATTCAAATTCAGACCCATGTCCAGACCCAGATCCTGGCAAATTCTCTTCCCCTGAAAAATTCAAGTGACCAGATCCTCCAGAACCCATACCCTCTAGTGAAGATGTATTATTACTAGGTTCACCTGCGTGTGATGAAATCCTTGACGTGCCCTTTCGTAGTGCACGGTCATTCTCCACTTGTGGCATGGGCTTTACAGAGGTCAGTCGAGGTGCCGCTGTAGTCTGATCCCAAGTCTGTACAAACTTTTGGATCCCATTTGCCACATCAATAATCTCCGCTCCAACTGCTGCAATGTTATCTGACTGCTGGTCTCCACTACCTGCTGGACTGCCAGACCCCTCATGGTCCACTGTTGGGGCCAAAGTTGTGGTATCAGTCCAAGACCAGAACCAAGCATCAGAATGGCCCATCCACTGGAGCAACAAAAACAAAATTCCAAGTTGGATCCTCATCTCAGCCATCCTTTTCAACTCTGAAACACATCCACCGGCTTGATCAGGCTGCCAGAGTAAACTGTGACATGCTCACACTGCCACTTCACTCCTCACATACGCTCTCCTCCAGTTCAACCAACTCCCCACACACACACACTCCACCAGGCAGAGGAAAAGTGAAGAGGAGTGCCCCATTCAAAAGAGTGAGAGGGGGGGCACAGTCCTTATTGGCTGCCCTGGTAATATTTCTTCTCTCGACTCCTCCTTCCTCCTCCTTCCCCTTTTGTCACAGCAGTGAAAAGGGGTCTCTCCTGCTGACTGATACCTTTAGAAAAAACGGCAGCCTTGCCTTTCAATGTAAAACATTGGTGCTTTCAATGTATTACAGAGAGGGGCAATTTGTTCCTCTTGACTTGTTCTCTTTGTTCAGACATGATAATAAGAAACCACAGATTTGTCTAAAAAAAAAAAATAATAAAAGAGCAAACTGAAATGGGTGTGGGAGGATGAGGACAGAAAGTTGTGAGAACATTAAGTTGTGGTAATGTGATCTGTGCATTTCTATAGGGTTTTATAACAAGAAGAGTTTAACACTATACTGTGTGTTGAGGGTTTGAAATGGGAGTGGCTAGGCTGACTTCCATGTGACATATGTTAGTTAATAGTAATTGTAAGTTTCCACAATGTTTCCCTATGATTCATTAGATTTGATTATTTATCTCAAAACACACATTTTGTGGACTCAAGACAGGCACTTGTCAGCAAATTCCTCACCTCCCACCCCCTTGGATATATCTTCAACCTGCAGCCCCTGCATAAATCTTTAACTCCTGCCGTATAAGGTGCAATTAATTTTCCAGCCAGTTTAGCCCCCACTTTCAGTGCTCTTTACTATGTGGCTATTCTTGTCCAGACTGGTTTGCCATTTCTGCCTATAGGAGCAGTTGACAGAGACCCTCGACATCTGCTAATGGGAGCTTAGTGATAAAAGGAAGAGGAGTTTTGAGCAAGTGTTCCTCTAATAGCACCAGGCTTTAAAAGAAAGGGAGGTGTTTTGTGCATGCTCACTCTCTTGTTGATAGAGAGGAACTCGGCTCATTGGTGCACAGCTTGCTGTCACCCCTATATGTTTATTTTGCGAAGCAGAGTCTTGACACAGGCTTGACAACTTTATCCTTTGGTTTATGGTCTCGCCATCATGGCTTTGGGATGATCTATCCCCTTTCTGCAAGTTTTTGAGTTTGTTTGGTCTTAGGTAAAGGGACACAATGCACATCTTCCACATTTTTTTAAAATTCTGATTTGAATAGAGCCAGATCATATTTGTATAACTCAAACGCCATCGCCAGACAACGAGAGGTGCAAAAGGTTTGTGAACTTGCAAAAATGTAATAGCCTGCTCTTTCAAAAAAATGCATGAACACACTTGAGATATATATATCTTCCATCAGCATTCAGTCTACACTGTAGACCTCTAAATCTGCGGAGACTAAATATATTCATTGTGATTTCTGAAAAAAATAGCTGAGTCATTTGTCAGAAGACTAGGCTATTTTGGCACTTGTGACTGGACAAAATTATAATGAAAGGGAAATATTATGTTTCAGCCCTAAGTAAAATGGGTCATAAAATCCTTAAGGGCAAATAATGACTGAGTGGCTTGTGAATACTTTTTGTTGGAGTTTTAATAAAAAGAACCCATTTAAGTCCTATGTTGAAGAAACACCGCCACTGAAAAATAACTGATAAAAGACACCGAGTTAACCATGAAATATGTGTAGCTGTTGGTACTACATTAAATGACCCACTCTTTATGCACAAGAGGCAGGTTGCAGCACACAGTGTGGATGGTTTCTGTTCCCCCAGGGGAAGACAGGGTTAACGCTCTTAAACAAGCAATTGTTCACCTTAAAGCTGTCAAAAAGAGACAAAATAATTACTATCACAAGCTGCTTGAGAGAAAAGCAGAATGGCAGCCACTTCCTTAGAGAAAGTGTCTCATTTCGACAGAGATGTTGCGAAAGACATAAGGGAAATTATACATAAATATATAGGGGCAACATCAAACTAAAGCAGCTGCTGTGACTGTAGGACATTGCACACACAAGCAAATGGCAACCCAAGAAATCACCTACAGGAGATTCTAAAAAACTTTTTCTAAGGGTTGGCTGCAGGCTCCTGCTGGTACACATGTGGGGTTCCTGCAATTAAACAAACTAGCACACTAGCATTACATGGCATTTGTAAATTGTTCTTGCTTCCTTCAGCTGATCATTAAATGCAAAAAATAAATGACTTAATGCTCAAACTAATCCCATTTTAGTAAAACCTAAACCAAAATAAACATGATGTCAACGATTCAGACCAAGTTAATAAAGACCAGGGTAATTACCTCTGTCTGGTGTTAGATAATGATTACCCTTAGACAACAACAAAAACAAGGCTAATGGATTCCCTCTTCACTGCCTTGAGAGAAAAGCAAATGAAGCACAGCAGTTTGGGGTATTTGCACGCCATCATCATAGCATTCATTGTTATATTGTAACAGAGGAAATTAGTAAGCTGCTCCTGAGGGTGCATCTAAACCAAAATGATAGTGACCACTGTAACTTAATGAAGCAGGATGGCGTTAATGTATTTCTAGCTCAGTGTACTTATTTGATGTTCCTTTATTTCTTAAGTAAGTGGTAGACTCTACAACCTCTCCTTATTGTCCACAGCCAGATACATCCTTCCCTCTACTTCCCTCTCCATTTCCTGTGGGGAGATCCCCCTAGCATGCTCTCCCTTTTAATTTTTTTTCCTCGTCTCTTTCCCATTCTTACACAAGACGTCACACCCAAAATCCACACAAGATCCTGATCAAGAGGAAGCCATGTCTGTAAAACACCTTTAGCAAAGGAAACTAACATCTGGAGAATCCAACCAAAGAGTCATAATTTCAATGATGACAATGAATTAAGACAAAGCCTGGGGGTGTGCTGGTATGACATTTAAACACAAAGAGACAATTCATTTCATAAGAGTCAAGACACAGACACAGAGAATCATAGGGGAATAGTTCAAGAAACCTGGGTGGTCGAGGATATCCCTGAGTTATTATACGTGCTCTTGTCACCTTGTCAAGAGTCTCGTCAGAACCAGGAAACGATCTGCTTATTTATGGAAACACATGACAAAGAAAAGGCAAAATTGCACTTAATAAAGGCAGTGCACTTTTGGAGTGACACTGTCTGAGTTTTTTTTTTTTTTTTCAACACAGGAAATCTTTGGAGAGATCATAATGTGAACATGCCTTGAACCTATAGTTGAAAGTATGTGACTCTCTTTTCAACATACCTTTCATGTCTACTAATGCCTTTTCAAAGTACACACTGCAGGAGCCATAAAGACAAATCAGAGAGAAAACTTCCTGTTTTGAAAAGTGGTGGTTGTATTTGGAACAGGTAATTCCAAAAAGGATGCAAGAGAAGCAAGCGTGCGGCATAAATAAAATATCCACTACCATGGCTGACGGAGGATATTTTGGGGGATATGACTAAATTTGAAGGAGCTAGCTGCCATAAATGATCACACCTTGGAACTTTGTCAGGATTTGTGCAGAAATCAACAATAACTGAAAACAGTTTTAAATATAATGGACTCTTATACTGTCATGAATCATTGTCAAATGGTATGAGTGTGGCAAAGATAATTTATTATGATGACGATTGATGTTTAAGAGTGCAGTGATGGTAAACAGTATTTACTTGCTAGGCACAGTTGATCCATCGGGACACTGAGGAGAGACGATGAAAGCTGGTTTACGCCTCGGAGAATAAAAGCAGCCATGTTGAATCACACACATTTAATACGTCCAACATCTACTCAAGCAGATCAAGGTTAATGGATCGTGATTTACTGTTGAATGCGTACTCGCACTCTTTGCACTATATGTGTGGTCCTGTTATCCTCATCCCATGTGTCAGTATGTCTTACGTGTTACTATGTAATTTGTCAATGTGTCAGCGTACCCATACCACCAATACAAATTCCTGTACCCTCATTGTACTTGGCAAATGGACTGATTCCTATTCTGAAGACGACCCCTGTGTGCCAAAAGCAATGCCTATCCCGTGTGTGGGTGTAGGAACTTCCCCCAACTCACAACCAGGCCACCCACTGTCAAACTGCTGTCCACTGACAGGGGACCCTCGTCTCCGCAGGGACTCTCATGTCCCCTACCTTCTTTTAAGGGAGCAACTGGACATACAAGTCGTTTGTGACAGTCACACAGGGACATGTTAAAGGTTTGTCTAAAATGTTTTTACAGGAACAGTTTCAGAAAAAAAACAAACAACATCTTAAAAATTCTTACCAGAGACCATTAAAACTCTATCACATTGTCTTTCTCCTGGACTAATTTAATAAACTCTTGGCCATGAAGTCTGCTACTGTGGAATCTCACTATAAAAGCACTTTATTATGCTTTTTTTTGTTTTGTTTTCATTTCAGACCCAAATGTATTGCACAGTAGGGTCTCAAACAAATTCCATATACGTTCTGTGTCTTGAGATGTTCATCGGCATGAACTGAAATTCCAGGTGTCCCTGGTGTCTGTCTTAACAATGCACAGACAAAAGCATGAAACCTAAGACCTGTGAGGGCTGCAGTCATCAATGAGAGGATGAATGGTCTGCCTAATTACAACACCAACAAAACCTGGCAAATTTAATCCAAGAGGGGCTCGGGGCGTCCAATTAGCTGTCACTGCACAAGAGAACTTTCTGCCAAGCTGACTGTCACTCAGATCTCAAGTTACACTATCCATTCCACTGATGCTAAACATAGCATTTGTAAATAATTTACTGCGACTAAGGTGCACATCTGCTGCGTAATACCATACATTTTGCATATAAAAGCCTCCACATGTGCACTGCAGGTATCAATAACTGAATGACATCAAATTTTCTACACTTAAACTGAGAAAAAAATACAAGATCATTATTATAATCATAGGCCCAGACTCATCCCAGAATTGCATTTCCTTACATCTTGGTGCCCTCTCATCTAATATGAGACATGTAAAAACACAATATATCAATTTTGTTCTCCAATCACGTGTCTTCCAACAAAGAAAAGTTTGATAAATGAGGTCACTTTTAGCCGCCAAGAACTTAGAAACAGTATTTCATGCATTCATCTCACCCTGGCTAGATTACTCTTCTCTTGCCTCACACAGCAAAACCTCAATAAACTCAAGCCAGACTCATAACCAGGCTCAACATGAGAGAACACATCACACCAGCTTTAAGATCACTTCATTGTCTCCCAGTCCGTTTTAGAGTGAATTTTAAAATTTTAATGATCACTTTTCATGCTCGAAGAGGGTTCACTCCAGAATATATAGCTGACCTCCTGACCCCGTACAAGCAGGAGTACAACCTGCTGGCAGGTCGCTCCTGGCCATTCCTTGGACAAACCTTAAATTTAAAGGGTTTTTATTGAATTTACTGCTGGCTTTATTATCTTTCACTGTATTATTATTATTATTATTATTATTATTATCATCATTCGTGGTAGTAGCAGTAGCAATAGTAGTAGTAGTATCTCACAAAGCGGAATTTTTTTACTGAGGTGTAATTGTCATTAATAAGTAAACCCTTACTCAAATGTAGTGGAGTAAGCTTCTGTTATTTGACCAAAGCCGACTTGGATCATATGATATTTACAAATGCCTCTTAGCATTATTATCCAGGAAAAAAACACAAACACTAACATCCCATCTGACCCAACTCTGCGGCAAGGAGCTTACCTACCCTAAACTTTACACAGCGTGTAAAAGGCAGCTGTGGTTTAATTGCTCCTCAAAACTTCTTTAAGTTGTGCTCCTACATCATTCAAACACAGCTTGTGCAGCTGGAAAGTGCTCTGCTGTGTGCCGATCCAGACATTGTGTCTTTTTGACCTAGGCAGGCATAACTGCTGGACAAACAGAACAGGCATGGAAATAGATGTGCGTTAAACACAGATTGACAACAGAAAAACATGAGAAGGGGGCTTTTTAGTAACCCTTCAAACAGCTAAGGGGCCTTTTGGCATCCCCCCCACACCCTCCCTCATGTTATTCCAGCAAGTGAGGGTCGCTGACCTCTTGCTGTGAGTCATCGTATAGTCACTGTCTCAGTAGATAAACAAGCATTAAGCCCTAAGCACTCAAGGACTGGAAGGCTTTAATGACACACCCAAACTAACACACCGATAGACACTCTGGGCGCACATACTGTACACTGGCCCACATGTGGTTGAAATGCATGGATCCATACACACATATGCACACACACACACACACACACACCACCATCACACCACCATCTCTCAAACTGTGTTGCAGCACGTCACAGTTGGGCAGCAGTGTAAACAACAGTGATACACAAACAGATACTCTTTAGCCAACATATGGTTGAAGCTCTTGCATGCACAAATGTGCGTGCACACACACACACACACACACACACACACATACACTGTGCTGCAGTCATACAGAATGTCACAGCTGAGTGGCAGTATAAACATATCTCAATCTGAATCGAGCGCAGAACAGAAACACATGAGGAAATGCTTGAAATACCGTGATACTCTCTCTCTCTCTCTCTCTCTCTCTCTCTCTCTCTCTCTCTCTCTCTCTCTCTCTCTCTCTCTCTCTCTCTCTCTCTCTCTCTCTCTCTCTCTCTCTCTCCTCTCTCTCTCTCTCTCTCTCTCTCTCTCTCTCTCTCTCTCTCTGCATGCTACATGTTCCTGTGGTTAAAAAGCAAACTGCTCTCTTGAATGACCCTGTATCCCTGGGCAACAGGTTGCAGCTGAATGGTGAATCCCATGCAGCAAAGACAACTTCGACTTTGATGGGTTTGGTGCGAAACTGAAGCCTATGCCCAGGTTGCCTCTTTGAGAATGTTTCTTTGAGAACCATGTCAGCATGCTGCTAATAAAATTCAACAGGGTGCATGTCAACGATGTGGGCTGCAGTTATTTCTGCTGACAAATCCCCCACAATCCAACCACAGCCCTCCCCACACACACCACACACATATGTATATAAAAACTTAGTAGTGTTACTTAATTGTGTGCAAACATTATCACAGTGTGAAATACTGTGCAGTTTTTTATGCCCTGAAAATGC
Source organism: Myripristis murdjan (assembly GCF_902150065.1). Classification (NCBI taxonomy): domain Eukaryota; kingdom Metazoa; phylum Chordata; class Actinopteri; order Holocentriformes; family Holocentridae; genus Myripristis; species Myripristis murdjan. The sequence goes on from NC_044000.1 coordinate 10,448,222, forward strand.
TGACACAAATTTCAAAGATGTTTTTTCTCATACTTGGGCATCTGATACTGCTTTTTTCTGACATTTGTGTAAATTCCAAAACCTGAATTCTGGCCAACTTAGCAGCAAAGTACCTTGTTAAATTGGCTGTAATTCTGCATGGCACCAGCAGATGGCAATTTGTGCATCAAAAAAATACATTACATACACATTACTGTATACTGTTATGCCACACGGGACCCTCCCTCCCCCAATGAAAGACACAAAGACCTGACAAAGAATGTATGTCACTGAGTGTGAGAGCGGCAGAGGAAGAAAGAGAAGTAGGTGGGGGGTTCGCTCAGGTCAGAAGGTCACACTTATCTGATTAGGAGGAAAAGGGGGCTTGTCTGTCACAGACACAGACATTCACCACAGTTCACCAGGATCCTGCATGGTCAAGACACTGGTGCAACATCACCTACAATGAAATTCAAAAAAATGCCTCTTTCCTTCATATTGTCCATTTACAATCACGTAAAGTAGTATATAATCCATGCAAACCTTTTTGTACTGGTTCAAAACTGGCAACACTTTTGACTGATTTTCTAGACTCAAAAAATGTTTGTTTGTCCCATTCATTTCATACCTGATGACGGGAGGTGTCAAAATTTCTATGGGTGGGGAGCTTTCGAATTTGTAATGCAAAGTGAGTTTCGAAAGCCAAAAAATCTCAGCACCTGGTGAAGTAATCGCTGAGTCGATGGTACTGACCATCAACCGTATCAAACCCTCTGCAGACAGAGCACCGTCATTTTACGCTAAGGGGCAGTATTTATCTATTTAATTTTTTACTTATTGCCCCTTTTAAGGGATAATCACCGCTGGGATGCATTTTTCAGGCACCTCCACAGAACAATTCACTATCCTATAGAGACAGACAGACAGACGGGGCCCTGCAGGGTTCCTACCAGTCCTGCTCAGGCAAGCAGAAACAGCTTGGCTCTCACTCTGTACAAGACACATTCCATAACAACAGGAGAATATCTGGCCTGTGGTGCTCAAACCATAGTTACAGTATGGGAAGCAGGTGGGGGGTATATAAGGGAAAAACACTTTGACCCATTTTATGCAACAAATACATATTATTATGATTATTTGTACTCAACACTACTACATATCTGCTGCTTCGGATCCAACCTACATTATTGTTCAATACATAAATTGCTCAAGTTTGAGACTCCGGTAAATAGCCAGCTGACAGCTATCCTGGTCATTTTCTCGTCAGATGATTCTTTGCACTAAGACTTGTCTGTGGAGCAGGCAAAAATGTAATTTATGTTTTTGCAACTGCTACACACGCATCAACTAAATTTAGCAAACACTATATGAATGCATATTTTGGGAGCAGTTTTCAAAAACTGCATAGATGCGAAATGTCCATGCATCATTTTGATGTAAATTGAATTCCACACTTTGAGCCTAATTTATAACCTGCAGCACAAGCGGCTCTATTCATTACTGATGCACTACTGGATTCGAAAACTACTAGTCTTTTCCTTTTACAGCCATGTTGCTGTCACTCTAAATGACTACCTGGGTACTAGCTGTACCTGTAATGACTATGGCTAATTAGTACAGTGTCAAGTCAAAGCATCCGGAAACTCAGGTGTACTGTAATTGGCCCACAATTCCTGGGAGCCGTTATCTCAGCTAATGACAGACACTGCAACACGACTTCACTTCTGGCAGTGCATATGGCAAAAAAATACATCTGGGGATGTCAGTGACAGAGCCATTTTTACACTTGCCTCAACAGCTGACAACCCAACAATTTGAAGCTGGTTTATAGAACAATGACAGCATTATGGAAGTCTATATAAGGTGTTCGGAGTTTTATTCTAATAATGGTGTAGGGGTAAAATATTCCCACTGCTCTGCAGAGCCCACAGGGTGCAAAATCTTCCCATGACAGCTCCTATGGACTTAATCCCTGTTTGTGTATGTGTGTCTATGTGTGTGTTTTCATGCTGGCATGCTAGAATGAATACAATTAAACATAGCCATAGACGGCAGGGAAAAAGACTGCAGAAAGTGCAGCTGATATGTTATTCTGCCAGCATGAAAAATGGATTTGTGGTGGGCCAAGTACTATAGCTGATGGCTAGTACCAATAAATATAAGTGCAGGAATGAAGTGTGTTAGAATCTGTGTTAATATTTTGGTGTATTACTTACTAGACTTGAATAACTTTCTCTTATTATCATGCGATAGTACAATTTTTAATGTTTGTTAAGAGTCCAGCATGATCTCTGAGATGTACTAAATAGGCCACAGTGTTTAGCAGTGTAAGCTATGCAGTAAATGTGGAAAGTAGGCAAATTTTTTACTTGAGTAAAATTAATAATTCCATTAAAGAAAAATAGTCTATTAAAAGGATTTTTTTTTTTTTTTTACTTAGCAAAAGACCTAATGGTCTAGTAACTAGATCATCAGGTCTCATGCCAGAGTGGTAGACTGGAGCTGTGTGCAAATGGCTCCCTCTACTGTCCAGCAGGTGAACCACAACTAGATACAGTAAAATGCCCAACAGGCTGATGGAAACTGATCTTGATTACACACATCCTACACACATCCTACAAACCACCGTAATAAGGTTTCTGTTTCAAAACTGATGAATATCAATATGAAGTAAAAAATTAACCATAAGAAGACTAACTGAGAACAACTGCCCCTCATGTGCTTCACAGTTTTACACATTCGTCGCACAGAACTGCTGAGAAAAAAAAAGAAAAAAAAAAAAAAACAGGATGAAGAACAAGATGTCAGTGTATTTAAAAAAAATACACTATGCACAATAGATACACCATTTATATATGTCATATGTGTTGTTTATTTTTACACTTTTGAGCTTTAATAAATATTGTTACATTTTACAAGTTAGGTGCTTCAAATCACTCTCTTCTAATGATATTTTGTGAGATATTTTGAAAGATTTTACTGGTTCATAACAGTTGGTAATCTGACCTGATTTTTAACATGTTGACCCATATCCTAACCGGTGCACACCTCACCAAATGACAAAGAGCAAACTTTACTGTACAGGTGGGGATACAGTAGATGCAATCCAAACAAAAAGCCACCTGTGGAAACTCAAACAGGCGCATTATGTTCATAAGGCTTGTCGACAGCTACCAGGCAAGCACCTCCTGGCAGATAAAGCAGGCGGCTGCGATGTTCAGGGAACGGAAGGGAGAGAGAGCGCTCCAAAAAAAGACAACTGTAACTTTTCCTCAAGGACGGTGACATCACCAAATCCTCTACTCATACAAATAAGCTATAACAAGTGGGGTTTTCAGCATGTTTACATATGTGTATGTGCTTGCATCAGTTTGCATGCACTGAGATGTAATGGGGAACAATGGTGTTGAACAAAACCCCTGTTTAATTTGCTTGCTGAGATAACAGATCAGTTAGAAGATGTTTATTTTCATCAGCTACACAAGCCTGGTGGCCAGGCCTCCGGCGAAAAATCTCAACACACCTGCGCTGTTGATCTCACAGCACAATGAAAACCACAAACATGTGTTCTCAGTTATTATGTTTCCTCAATCAGGATACTTGACTATTAAGTCTTTAAAGGCCTCATTTCTTTGACATTTAATCGTGCATAAAATAAGTTGCCTTGAGATACAGCATATGATAGATCATAGGATTAACCCCCTGTCATAATGCATCTCTTTTTCTGTCATGAGCAGACATCCAAAACATATTTTCTACTCTGTGCCAAAATGTGCAGAGTATCTACGCAAACTGTGTGTGTTTGCCAAAGAAGTGAGGAACCAATCCATCAACACAGTCATTTCCACTGATTCACTCATGCAGTTGCCTCATCTCATCAATAGAGGGAGACTGACTCACAGTGAGGTTTATGATGCGTGATGAGAAACGCTGACCTCACTAGGATACCAAAGACAGACAGACAAACCAATATCTGAACATCAGCTGAGGCTCAGGACCACAGACAAAGCAGCAGCAAAAAGTCTAGCCAAGTCTTGTTAGGAACCACACCCTAAGCCTGCAGAGTTTTTCCAACACATATACAAGCTTTTTTTGAATGAGTAGGTAACCACAGCCAGTTTTCCACGGTTCTTTCACTACACTATATATACGGACATTTGTTGAAAATATTTTCTCAAAATGTTTTTTTTTTTTTTTTTTTAAGTTCCCAGCTGGCTTGAGAAAGACCGATCTCAAAACCCAGTGCTCTGCCAGTGTAGCTGTGCCAGCCAAGGCCAGCATCTGTGTCACTTCAATTTTTTCTTTTTTTTTCTTTTGTGAGAGTATACCCATTATTTATTTATCTATATTTTACCAACAAAATGTAATGTAACTGTTTTTATGCATCCAGTATTTAACTGTGTCACATCATCTAAGAATAAATTCTTGTTTAGAGGTTGGCGTGGCAACTCGATGGGTCAGAGGAGTCATCTTGCTCTTACAAATCATTTACCTGCCACCTAGACCTGAAAGGAATGGACAGAGACTCTCCCACACCTGGAATCCAGACACTGTGCTGGTCCACTGTGGGCAGGGCTGGAGGGTCACAGAGTTAAAGACATCCCAGAGAATTCAGGTTAGCTACATATTTACCACCCTGTGTAGAAGTGGAGCCTTTGGGGACCTGTGTTGTGGACGTGAAGGGATTAATTACACTGAAAACACGAATCTGGAAACAAAGCAAAGACATAAAGCATGCAGAAATCTATAGTTAAATATGTGAGAAAAATATAATTCCAAATGTGTCTGTAGGATTTTTCTCCACTTCCTGGTTGAGAACACGGTCATTTGCGGTCAACAGGTGGCCACAGGTTAGAGAATTGGGGCTTTTGACTGGAAGGTCATCAGTTTGACTCCCAAAACCAGCTGGGAAAATCTGGGTCAGAAAAAAAATGAATGAATGACACTGACCCTTATTTCAGCAAATACCACAAAGGTGCCTTTGAGCAAGGCAGTTAACCTCTAACTGCTGCAGTGGAGCTGCTCAGTGGTCAGTTCTGCACGACTGATAACACTTTGTAGTTCGCAGAAAATTAGCCCTTATTCTTTAGGCGATTACTGTAAAAGAAACAAGAACTGTTAATCAGTTGGCTCTATTAAACTGAGTTTAAAACAAGAAACAGATAATACTTGGCAGCCTCCAGGGCCTGCATTTGCTGTGTAAGGACTTGTCAGAAAGCAACCTCTGTACAGTGAAGGCATCCAAACAGACAAAGATAACGATAAGAATCTAGTTAAGGGCTAAGAGTTCAACCATTTGATGCTATCTTAGGTAAGGTGTTAAGTGTTGAGTAATTTGTGTTTTAGGTTTACTTAAATTTTATTTTAAGTCTCAGTTTTCAGTTACATGGTCACTGTCCTGTTCCCAGCCATTTTTCTGTCCTAAATCTGTATTCAGATTCAGATATTGTTGTCCTCAATGCCACGTGTGGTGGTAAGGTAAAACTGGTGGACCGTAAATTTAATATTAAATGCAAGCTGTTTTGAGTGTGATCAATGAAATCAAATGAAGTAAACACTGTGCTCCTCCCTTACAAGCCAGCTCTTTACCAGAACCATGACAGGGCAACAAGTCTAACTTGACCATCTCTTGAACCAGTCAAAATAGAAACAGCAGTCCACAGGATTTTTTTTAACCTTTGATAAACAGTAATTAAAGTAAGGCTGAAGGTGAAGAGCCATATTGCAGCTGTTCCTTTGCAAAATGACAGGACTTGTGACCAGAAGAGTCGAGCACGTCTGGACTTTTCCTTCTTGAAAGATGTAACACATGACAATGAGGCCAAGGGGCCCAATGTCAGGACAAATGCCAAGGGCTGCTTTTGTCCCCTCATGAAAATGTTAGATTCCATCCAGAAACATGTTTCAAAGAATAAGCTTAATGCAAATTCTGTTCAAAATGGTGCTCCACAGTTGAAAAGCAACTAAGCTGCTGCCAATAAAACTGAACCTTCCACTTCTTAGAAAAGAGACTGAATGACTTTGCCAGTAGGCGAACATGGTCAGTGAGCCCAAATGACTGGACTGGAGTTCTTTAACAGGCTTTGTAGCACATCAGCACTCAAAAAGCAGGGTTTTAATGAGGTTGCCAAATGATCAGCTACCATGGTGTGTTTGAGGGAAAAGCCAGCTAGCCAGTGATGACAGCTCTGTCATTCTCACTTCCCAAAAGGATGAAACGATTGGAGATCGGAAGTCTAGAATTGGGAGTGTTGACTTTGAGGATTAGTATCCATAACCGGATGGGCAAGAAAAGAACAAATTATCCAGATACGTCTTTGAGAGACATCTGTAAGCGACTCTTTCAGGGATGGAAAACAGAACTGACATGTTTTAAATAAGCCCTTGACCTTGTTGTTTTCTTTCAAAAATGCCATATCCGTTACTTTGTACTGACACATACAGCATGTTTGTCCCCTGAGGATCTGTTCATGTACACATATTTATTTGGCATGGTTGGTTGTTGTTTTTACACTATCCTTTCCCAGAGGAGCAAAAGCAAGAAGAATGTGGGCTGTGAGAATTTCTGTGGGAAACCCTCTACCACGTACACATTAAGATACATAGTATTAAGTGTGATGATAGGCCTAAATCATAAACAGCAAAACAACAGCCTCCTTGTATTAAACTGAATGAAATTATCTGCAATGGGTTAATTTTTGTGTCACTGGACTGTTTGGAAAACTTGTTGAATATCAGAATCTTCACAAAACTCTAAAAGCCTCCAACATACAGTGCTTGACTGTATGAACTGTGAGCTCTTAACACTATTGTGACGGTAATATTTAACTTAACCTAATGCGTAACTTTCACACTCAAAAATGCCTAAGCGCCTAAGGTGCAGAATACAGTTTGCAGCCTAAATTTTTTGCCTCAGCTGGTGCCTTTTATCAGCATTACAGCTGAGGCAGGAAATCAGATGTCTTTTAATACAGGTGGAAAGGGTTGTTGAAACTGTCAGGTCCTTTTAAGGTACTAAGCAAGATGGATGACTGAAAAAGGTCCCCCATGTTGAAAGAATAAGCCCTCATGTGTGAATAGGGGAAAGAGTGTGTGTTTCTATGTGGTCTCGCTTTGTTCAGTTCACCATCAATGGCTTCATTAACATGATAACAATCCAAAAAAAAATTTTGTGGCCAAGCTCTCTTTTATGTGGTGTTTGATTTTATGTTGAACTTCTGTAATGGTTCTCCTCAAATGGTTAATTGTGCTGTCTACCCACATAATTTGGGTCATGCTTGTCTGCTGTCACATGCATGGTAAGATTCTGGCTGTCATGGTTTTAAATGGTGTCCTCTGTAATGTTTCGCACCCATATAATAAAACAGACATGTCACAAGGCAGATAGGGCTTCAAAACAAACCGACCATCTTCACTTTGCCGGGAAATTGATTGAGCAGAAGTTGATGCGTTGAGGCATGCATTTACAAAAGCGTTGCATTTTTCTTGCCTCGCAGGGACAGAAAGCATCTTTTATGATTGCTTGTATTTGTCTCGTGGTTTGTGCACCATTACATGAGTCAAAGTTTTTTGTCTGGTTCACAGAACTGCCTTATGTACAGGATACACATGCATGCACACATGCACAAAATGGTTAACACCAAACTCAAAAGTCAAAGTCAAGTTGGTCCATATAAGTCAATATATATGGCTATAAACAAATACTATATCTGTCACAGGTACTGCAAACTAATCAAAACAAGGCACTTTGGTTTCACTTAAGACAGATTCCCAGTCTCAGAGGCTCAGACGCTGTGTAACTCCTTTCAGTGACTCATGCCAAAATGAATAAAAGTTTGCTCTGTAGTTGAGAGGCATGAGTCAGGACAAGCAGAGGTAAATCAGAACTCCTCTGCTTGCTAACAGATGGTGGGGAAATCCAGAAGTGTCCATTTCCAGACAGCCAATAACACCAGAGACTGGCCTTGCGTGCAAGAAGAATTTTGCAAACATTTATGCTTTACAAACATTTATACCTTCTTTACGAGGCAGTTTACACTGGAGAGCATGTTTTCTCTTTAATGTGGTCAGTTTTAGAGGGCAAGGACATGCAAATAAAACATGGACATATTCAAAGAGAATTACTAGAAACAGCGATCTTATCCTGGGAGCAGCGACCCCGAGCTCCAAATCTAATGCAATTTCAACTGTAGATAGCTCCAGAGAGTGTGAACCACCCAAGTGGTAAGCTTACAAACTGACAAAAAATAACAGTGAGGAAAAGTATGTCTAGTTTTGCCATTTGTCAGCTGTGTGTGTGTGTGTGTGTCCACTCACTTGTATTTACACAAACCTTTGTGTCTACCTGATGTTAAACGACAAGGAAATAAGGTTTAGACTGTACAAATCATTGGGTCATTCCAGCAAAGTCAACCAGGCCATTTCCTCAGCCTCTTAATCCCAAAATGAGACTCAACAGTAAAGCATGTGTTTAAACATCAAAAGGTCCTGGGACCGTGGCCGTTAGGGAAGCATTCTTCTGTGACCATGCCAATGAAAGGGAGTCATTTCCACAAGCTTTACTGCACCTTCTGAGGATAAAGAGTCTGGAATTGGTCTTTTAGGGAAAAACTAGTTTTGGTTTTGTGGACAAAGTCGAGATAATCTGACAATTCAAATAGCAACGTCTTTACCGTATCAAATCGACATGCATGGCTTATGGTCATTTATTGAGGTAAACTTCACATGCAATCCCCCTAAGCATAGTTTCAAACCAAAGTTTCAGACCACAATGGCAATCAAGAAAATAAAATGTGTAAGTGGCACATTTTCAGGGGAACATTCAACTCGGTGTACAACAGGCCTCATAAACAACTGAATAGATTCGTTCCTAAATAGCAATGTATGAGCAACTTAAGAGAAGTTACCACATTCACCATTGTTCTTGTACATAAAAGTTTCTCTTAGGTTCACACAAAATTTCTGATTATGTCTACAATTCTCTAATCTGGCTTGATTCCTGTCTTTTATGGCATTTTCTAGGATCAATTCTGGGTATGTTCTCATGAGTGTGCACTCATTTATGAACATGTGAAATTTTCATATTTACAAGGGTCCTTCAGGATAGTTTTCTCATGTTACAAGTGTTTGTTGAGTCCGATGTGGCAGACGACTCTGTCTCACGAAAAAGTACAACAACATTAAGATAAAAATACAAAAATGTTCTTGCATCTGGCACACTGATCCAACCCATCTGACCCTATCTTTGCCAGACTGGGTCTTAATAGGTCCAGCTGTCTGAACCCACAGCATGACTCACTTTCTTTTGGGAAATATATTTCAATTGCATGCAATGGCCAGCACTCCAGAACAGAGCCCTGGGGTGCACCAAACACCCACCATACAGATTCCAACGCACTGTACATGCATGTAATTTAAGTTTCCCAAAAAAGGTATTTCAAAGGGATTTTTTTTTTCTCTCACTTTAAGAGACTTGTTCTGAGGAGCAAGTAAAGGAGAAAGAACTCGGATGAAAAAGAGGAAATTCTGTGGCTTTGCATGTCTATGGATCTTCATCTCCATAATCCACTATAAGCAAATAAACTTTGTTTGTAGCAAAAGAAAGCCTTCATGCAAGACAAGACAATTCAAGCATACAAAGGCAGTGGTTAGGAAATGCTAGAATACTGACGACTCAAATCCAGAGCAGGGCAGACTAACCCAAGCCACAAAAAAATAGGGGGGGGCAGTGGATTAAGACAATAACTGAACATGCTCTAACTACCTCCAGATCAAAGTTGTGTTCTTTGTTACAATTTCTCATATTTCCAATAAACACATTCAGTCTTGACAGGCAATCTTGGGAGGTAGAAAGAAGATGGGATCAGCCTAGGCAATGTTAAGATTCAGTGCCAAAAAAAGTACATCACTGTTAAAATATAGTACAGACATAGTGTTAACACTATGTTAACACAGCTAATAACTAAAAACTCATTGATTCTATTATTTTAATTGTAGAAAATGAAAAAAAAAAAAAAAAAATATATATATATATATATATATATATATATATATATAGATAGATAGATAGATAGATAGATAGATAGATAGATATATCAATTGAGAATGGACTGGTTTGACCTGCTAAGTGAGAGAGATAGATCACCTTTTCTGACTGACAAGACCATTGTCTCCTTCCTTCTGTAATACCATCCATCTTTTCATCAAAACCCCTAACAGCCAATCAGCTCAAAGCCCTAAAGTGAATACATTCCAGCTTAAATTATCCTGTTAGAACAAAAGAGCGCCTCTACAAAAAAAAGGGGAAAAAGGGGGAAAAAAGGCATTCCAATCATGTTGGTTCAGGCTGGTCAACACCACAACATTGCATGTGAACAAGGGAGTGGCAGGCAGTCCAACCAAAAGTAGCACCTCGGGGCTATGTTTTGCGTGGTCACTTAGCGGGTGTTGGAGTGTTCTCCCTGTTACAGCCTCCAGGAAACAGCCTGACCTGAAGCTTTGGTGACTCACGAAGCACGTTTGTTTTCTCTGACAGCAAATAGCTAAGTGTCAAATGCTCTATCTAAATGAAGCGTAACATTTAATAACATAACTGGCAAACTGTGGCACCTCAACAGCCAGAGTGCTATGGCCCTTTGTCCCTTGTGACCCTTAAAAATGCTTGCTCAAAACTTTGGGTTGGATTTAGTTGCTAAGCACAAAGTGAATGCATAAGCAGCTTTTCGAACTAAGGCCCCAAGAGTGAGATGGGAATATCAGAAAGGCCAATATTAGTCATTGCAAACTGCCTCTAATTCTTTTAAGTAGTGCAACTGCTGCATATAATGAATCTTCTTTGTGCACTGCAAACTTACAGAGTGGGAGTGAAGGAATCAAAAAGTAATTGGTAACGCATGCACAAAATGACTTCTGAGGGATTTGGGGGAGGGAAGCTACGGGGGTGTTTTAAACCACGTGTGATTTAACTCACATCCGAAACACTTCATGAAGCATTAGGAAAAATATGGCTGACAGCGTAGGAGGACAGCAAGAGAGAGAATTTGTCATCTCCCAGACATATAACATGGCAAGTTAATTACTATAGCCTATAATCATTTCAACAGATGTTCAGAGACACGGATTTCCTAAATCATTGCTTTGCGCGGGTTAGTGATGTCGATGGAAAGGCCACGGACGGGCGGCGCACAGGGAAGCTTTTTTTTATTAGAGGGACATAAGGGAAAGGCATTTCAATTCAAATGTATGTTGCTATTATTTTGACAACACGATATGCATATTTTGAAAAATCTGTTCACTGCTTTGGAAAACCAAAAAGATAAACAAGCCAATTACCAAATGGCAAATATAGTGTGTCGGGTTTGCACAGAAACCCTATTGTATCCTATACACTTTATCTATATCATTGGTACCAGCTCTTATATATAAATAAATGCATCAACAAAACAGCTAAACTGCTACAGAATTTCATACAAATATTTATTGGAGTTATGTTACTGCTCTGCAGCTTTTATTGCTGCATTGGTGATGCTGTCCTGGCCAGGTCTCCTCTGCAATAGAGATGCTTGATCTCAAACTGACTAACCTGCATTTTTTAAGCATGTGACAGGCAACGATCCATGTTCACAACAAGACTGCAGTGGAAAAACAGGTGGACTTCTAAAAGACGACGTCATCTGGACACAATGCTACCTTTTAATGTTTGGGTGGAGCATACCTGCCTGGCCATCTGAATACCTGCTCTCTTTACTTCTCCCTCTGTCTGTCCCTTGTAAGTTGACTTTTATGACAGTCCCATGTGAAAATGCATAGTTCAAGGGGTGTGGAGGACACTTAACTTACACAGGCTGTTCCAGGAGGAGAGAGACATCGGCAAACTACGTCCTTTCATCCCTAAACATCAAAGATGCACACTATCTCAAAGAGGGCAAACAAAGGCCCAAAAGTACAGACCTGAACAAGTGAACTTGCATCAGTGTATCATTCAGCAATGATGGGCCACCACAGGAAAAAAAAAAAAAAAAAAAAAACAGTAACCACACTGAAGGACTTCATGTTCAATTCTAAATGACTGCTCATATCCAAACTGACAGCAATCTTGAAAACACACACGTGCACAACATGCAACAAAACAGAAAACAACATATGCTTTTTTATTCCTACTCCTCTCTTGCCCTTGCTCTTGCTGTCTCAGGTGGGTGATGTCAAATTTATTTATTGTCATGGCAATCACTTTCTGATAGAGGCTTCATGCCTCAGAGTGAAATTTTGCACCACATATTGATGAGGTTCAGATCAGAAATGAAAAACTGCACCTCCATCTGCTGTTCATGCCGATTAGAAAACGTTACATCAGTCTCACATATCATGGGCAAAAATAAGGTTGAGTTAACTTTAAATTCATCATAATATCAGTGTTAGAGGAACAGTTGACCCAACAGTTTGAAATTTGTCAGTATCTACACACCCTAATGCCATAACAGTGTCTTTATACTTGCACTGCGCAACTCCATACCAACCTTCTCCACAATGACTTGAATCAATTTAAGAGTTCCAAAAATAACAAGGAATGCAACCAAAGTATTCCAGACAGCTTGTGCAGCATTATCCAAATCTTCCAAAACAAAACGATTGCATCGTGAGAGGAAAACACTTCACAACAGCCTGTGACAGCAAAACAGGTCACAGTTTAATGCACCAAAGCCTCGCTTGTTCACTTTCCACTTGACAAAAACCTGTGAACGTTCAGAATCCAGTAAAAGAAAACATTAAGGGAACAAAACTAAAACAGATCGGTAACAGACCAAACTCTTTCACCTGATGAGTCGGTCTATGAGAAGCGTAGCAGTGTCATCACAGAAAGCAGAGCTCATTGTAACGTCTGTCTGTCAGGAAAAGTCTTGCAAGTTCTTGGTTACACATGCAAACAAACTGTTTCACTATCAAAGACTACAAAGAAGGTTTGTTCTAAAAAACACATCTAAATACACGTCTTTTCCAATCAGAGTGCAATCGTGTGCCTTTGCACAAGATGCATGGAGTGAACTGTTTGTAATTTTGGAAACTTTTGAAAAAAGTAGTTGACGTCAGTTGCAACTACGGAGTTGTGCGAGCTACATCCCTGTGTGATGTATGGACCAAAACATTTAACCTGTTTTTCAACTCAATCTGTGAGCAGATGACAAACTTTTCATTTTGAGGTCAATTCCATTTTCTGTGTGCTTATATGATATCTATACTTTTGTCTGAACTATTCTTGTTCGTGATCTCACATCAACATGAACATCAATGTTGCTGTCCTCCATCTTTTTTTAAAGTGCACTCACACAGACTGATGACAACCAAAGTGTGTCCTGGAGTCCGAGGTGAAACCACATTAATTCCAATCTGTCTGGTCTGACTGAGATCAGATCATGACAGGCATGTAATACAATCCAGATCTAGGACCAAATGAATATGGCCCAAATGCAAAAAGATCAGATCCTATGTGTTTTTGTTGTTATTCACACTAGGTTAATGTCTACGTATAGTGTGAATGTAGCTTTTGAGCTGCAGTGTGAAGGTGAGCTCACTCTAAGAGTCCTGTTCTGTCTCAGCTGGATGGTGGGAGAGCTGAGGATACTCGGCTATTGTCTGCTCTGAGGCATTCCATACAGGCTGAGGCTATTCACTTAGGAGACTCCAACAAGTGTCAGTGTGTGTGTCTGAGGGAGAGAGCTCTCTGACCCCTTCCTTCGACTTTAGCCACTGAGCTCATGGGCATTTGGACTCAGTGAAGGGGAGCAGAGATAAATCCAAGTCGGGACTTAAGGATGGGCGAGGGAGGGGTAAAAGTGTGTGTGTGTGTGTGTGTGTGTGTGTGTGTGTGGGGCCAGGCTCTATTCTAAGCCTCACCAACACACACAAACACACACATGCACACACACACTTTCTGGCAGAGGAGGAAGGTAAACTGCGGTTGCGAGGAGGAGGTGTGAGCAGCCTAGTTTGCTTCTTTCTCACTAACAATGCACCAATCAACCGGGGAATAAATAAAACAAAAACAACACCGTGCTACACACAATTTTTTTACAAGTCAGATGTTCAAAAGCTGAATTTCACTGTCACACACCAGGAGCAGAAATATCCATTCTCTAAACTGCTTAATGTCAAAGCAACAGTGTAGCTTGTAGGTTAGTCAAGAAAAGTGTTTCAAAATTCAGATGCAATTAAGAGAACTTTTGAGATCAAAACCCACTGTAAGTAGGCTAATTTATGTTTCCAGTTGAGAGACATTCCCAAGACTACAAGCACAAAGATCCTTATTTCGTCATTTTTATTTCCATCACATGCAAAATGTTTTTATTCATTTCAAATGGTGTGATTAGTAAGTCCCACCAAAGTCAGTGCGTTTAAGATAAATATTTTCAGTTTGACTAGCAGATCTTGCCAGAACTAACCCATTACAAACTCAAATGACCCAACAAAGTATACACACCGATTCCCTCCAGCCTTCTCTTACAAACACATAGGCACTTGATTCCACCAACATAACACAATTCCAGGAAGGGGACTTAAAAAGTTGTCCATCATGGCCTGTTAACATGTGATAAGCATATACCCCTTGAAAGGATTCTCATGCTCCTGCTCAAGTTCTATGATGTCTTGGTGTGAGGTATATTTCTGTGCAGTGTGAAGTGCACCTTCCACAGGTTGACTTTCATCTTTTGTGTTTTTATTTGGATGGAAATCACACAGCTTGAAGTTTGCTCCAAAGGCCTTAAGCCTTTAATTTGCAGGTTAGGTTCTACTGCGGGTGAAAGGTTTTGGCTCTTCTATCTAACTTGCCATGAGTTAGAGGTGCCGACTTTGCTGCCTCCTGCTTCAACTTAATAAGGAAGCCAGGCTTACAGCAATGCCATTTTTGAGCCCAGATCAGACCTATTAAGTAACGCAACCGTAACCCAATAGGACTGCCCCGTTTGTATGGGCTGACCAGCGGAATGCGTGGCCGGAATGTGTCCAAATACCTTAGTGGTGGCAGGAGGAATAACGGGAATAAAAGGTAAGGAGGAGGAACGGGTGGCAAGCACACACCTTCCACGAGTTCATGCATTCCGACAGCTTCTTCTCCTTGCCCAGTTTTAACTCACACTTTCTTCCAATTCATAATACACTCAACCTGTTCACCACCCTAAAATCCAACCTGTCAAATCCACCGGCAAATCATTTGACCTCAGCTAGCCCTCTCTGCTGAGTTTATCAAGGAGCTATTTATTGTCAATGTGCTTTTCACCCTATTGTGAATTCCCAGTGATGTATGAGACTCCCCAGAAAGTGGCCAGCCACCCACCCACCCACACATCTCCCAACCTCTTTTTATTGTGGTGGCCTGAGACACAGTCAAGAGCCTGAGGCAAGGAACGGGTGTCGGTGGAGAGGTGAGGAGTCTGACTTGCCCCGAGGGTATGCATTCTACTGGTGGTGCTTTTGTGGGAGGAGGGGGTGGGGGGTCATAAAACATCATCCATCACGGTAATGTTGAGCACTTCACATCATATTCGGTAATATTACAATAGATACTGAGGAAAAAAGTAGACTGAGGTTGCCCTGATGAAAATCTTCAGTCGGACCCTTGTCAGTAAAGTAAGACCACATACAGTAAGAGGCTTTCAGCGTGCAGAGGTCTTTTGTTGGGTTTTAAAGCTGTGTTCGAGTTGCAGCCTGTGAAACGACTGAGGTGGGATCTGTGCCTTTTTACCTCGGTCTGGGAAGTTCTTGTTTGTTCCTTGTGCTAAGCTCAAAACCTGGGAATCTCATCCTGGTCAATCAAAGCTCAGGTCTTAGAAGGTTGTTGCATTTTAATTATTATCTAAATCAACCAGGCCTTCATTCCCCATAGTCCCATTTTGTGAGGTTAATCAAGCAGTAATAACTAGAAATCGCAACAGGTCCAAAGGTCACTTCTAGCATTAGCTCCTTAAATAATATGGCTTGAACTGCACTGACTGTAACAATTTTCAGCTGTCATGCTGACAGTAAAATACACTCTTTTAAATGAAAGGAAGAAATTAGTTATAAATTAATTTTGTATTTTCTAGACCTAATGGGTGCATGAAATTCACCATGCTGTCCAGTTAGGGGGCTAAGCAGGTTAAAATCTGCACTTTTACTGAGAAATGTAAGCCTGTTTATCTAGATATTATACCCCCCTGTGAAAAAGAGAAAAATCTTTCCAAAGCGGTTTTACAAAGGGTTAAGTACACTTAATATCGGCTGTCAAGTCTTTATCAAAGGCAAGAAAATTGCCCAGTTTCAGTTGTCAGACTTTGCATCCAGTGACATAAAAAACTGGGATTCTTTTCTGGTTGCATATTATGCCTGCAAGCATTCATCACCTGACATCACGGTGAACTCGTAAGGGCCTGCCAGATTTCATCATCTAAAACAACACTTCAGAAGTGAAACAGGGAATTGAGCCGTCGTTTTTTTTTTTTTTTTTATTCTACCAGATTAGAACTGCCACAATGCTATGAGACGTGTAAGATGAAAGTAAGATGAAATTCTTAGGTAAATGAAAAGACAATGTTGCAAACACAATCCAACTAGATGCTGCTTAAAACGAAAAAATGAAATTACATGAGGTGCTAAATAATAGAGACCATGAATAAGATTCACACCTTGTAGGCTTGAGCCCTCTCAACTTCCCACTTGACCCATTTTCATGCTCCTTAGCCCATTACTGTTCAAACAGAAACCCACCAAGACCAACAAGCACACGGTGGAGGCAGGGTTCAAGTTTGATGCTAGTCAAACAGCCTGAGGGTGTAGGGATTAAAAATGCATGGCCTAAGCAACGTCTGTTATTAACTTTTTAAGACACACAGAACATGTGATTGAAAAACTAAAGATAATATTACCATTACTTACACAGCACTGAATCTTTAAGGAGTGGAGCGTATAACATAGCATTTCAATTCCTGTTTAAACTGATTAACACAAACTTTACCTGGTGGAGAGACACTGTTGTCCCAGGAACAAAGAGAGGGGGAGGAAAAGTTTAGATTTTTGGGAGGGCGGAGGGATTAGCTGGAGGGGGGGGGGGCTGATCCCCTAAGGCAGATAGCAGTGGGAACAGACCCAGCCATTGTCACTTTTCCAAAGAGCCGACTAATTACTGTTCTAATCCCTGCCACCTGACAAGGTGAGGCTGCTGGGCACCGCAAGGCCACAAAACTCCACTGGCAGCGAGCAAAAAAGTAAAAGGGCGGGTTACGCTACAGCTTTGTTTTACAGATGCAATGAATGTCAATGAAGCAATGGGGGAGGAACTGAGCTCAGAGTCAGTAAAAAGGGCATGAAAGAGCCATTGACTTCCTGAGTGTGTACCTGGCCGGTGATCTCCAGAGTCTATGCACTGGGAAGAATCAAAGGAAAGTGAGCTGAAGCCAGATCTATGTTACCTGAGCAAATTTACAGTGGAAAAGCCAAAGGTTTACACCACTAACACCAAAAGTAGCATGACCACGATCAAAAAGAGGCTTTTCGTTTGATGGAGTATCTTCTACAGGATATTTTACTATTTCTAACTATGCATAAAAGAGAGTTGCCCTTTCCAAATCTGAATTATTATACTGACCACATATCAATATGATAAAGAGACCATAAACAATGTTGACAAACTGCCTAACTCTAAAGCACTGCAAGAATTTGACAACACATGTAACTGACTGCTGCGTCTTGGCTACATGAGACAAAACATACATCATGGTCACATTCCAAGAAGTGCTCATATCTAATAAAATGGAGGCCCACCTCTTCGGCGCTCAGAGACTGTCCACTGTCATACTTGCCAGGCAATCAGCATTCTTTACATTCTCCTGTCAGTCACTTGGAAGAATTTATTTGACTGACCATCTTACAACCTTGAGGCAATAGCTAAATAACATTTGGGATCTGATATCCCACAGTTATTATCATATCACTGAGGTATGCCATGCAAGACAATTAAAATATCATTTTATATTACCCTACATGGATTATTACTTATGATTTGAAAAAAAGTTGATGAGATGATGATAACTTAAATGCTCAGTGGTTTCAGTGACGTCATGATAATCATAGGCCATGTGCAAACTACATTCATTCTGACTGTGTAAAGCAGGAAAATGCAAGCCCTATGCATTTTTTTAATCTTTATAACCAAGATAAGTCTCACTGAGATATACAAATCTTTTTTTGCAAGACAGACCTGGCCAAAACAGCAGGGGTAGAACTGGCCAATATGAATAAAAACAAATATCACAACATGTTTGACTGACTGTCTTAATATTGTGACAATACTGGAAGAATGACTTCAGTTGTTTTCATAAGATATGAATACACACAATAGATTTCTGATAAACAGTCATTACTGATATGGATACGACGACCAAAGAAGAAGAGGCAAATAACTGAACAATAGTCTCATAAGTGCATCCCTTTACTGTAATGCAGCCTTTGAAACTAGGAAAACACATGATATTACAATATCCAGTGTCCAAGAGAATATCTAGTCTCATGATGATAATGTAATATCAATATATTACCCAGCCATGAGTTGTATTGCAGCAAATTGTGCAGACAGTTGCCTAAGATAGCCCATGGCATCTGAAGGGATTGTAAATAATGAAGATGAATCAGTGAAAACAGTGAAAAATGTCATTTAAGTCAGCCCAGGAGAAGAAAATTTTTACACTGTCACTGTCAGGAGTGATGCACCTTATCATCAACAATAAATCCAAAATCATCTGTGTAAAGACAAACAATTACCATGCAATTCAGAGACAGCTTTCTCAAGCAATTTCCAAGGGCTGTCCTAACTTTTTTTTTTTTT
Source organism: Myripristis murdjan (assembly GCF_902150065.1). NCBI lineage: Eukaryota > Metazoa > Chordata > Actinopteri > Holocentriformes > Holocentridae > Myripristis > Myripristis murdjan. Next base: position 10,467,051 of record NC_044000.1, read on the forward strand.
TTCTAGAAGAGTGTACTCAGTAGAGTGCAGACCTCCACCAGGTGTATCTCCCCATCTCCAGTGCTTGGACTTGGGCAAAAACACAGCTGAGGAGTCAGCAGCATAAAACTGGTTTTTCAAAGGTTTTGCATCACCACAACCACAAGAGGTCCTTGATCATACAGCCATAACTGTGCATAAGATGCATAAAGTGCAAACATATTAGTCTGATAGTATGTGAGATTAGCTGCAGACAAATACACAAATACACAGATAGACACAAATACACAGACAGACACACATGGAAGAATTCACACAACCAAACTCAAGATTCACTCCTGGCTGTTGCCTGATGGAGATTAAATGAGAGAAAGGCAGGGATTTAAATAAATTATCTAAACACTGGACCCAAGATATGTGGTACCAGGCCATAAACACTTCAGTCAAATTGTCAAAGTTGGTGCAACAAAAAATAACGATAGAGTTACAACACAGCTACAAGCTCTCCTTGTAGATGTCATACCACAGTCCTAAGCCTTTGAAAGCTCTGTAATTAAATTTCAAGAAAAACCATTATGCTGTGATTATATACTGTTACGTATTACCTTTATATACTGGGGTAGGAACACGAGCAGTTAAAAGTGATTGTGCAGTGACTCCAATAAAAAGCAAATGGCTCACCATTTATAAACACTGCTAAGAGCTACGCTCTTGAAGTTGACAATTACAGTTTCTTGTCATATTCTCTGGTTGTGAAGCACAGTGGCAATCCTGTATTTCAGTTTAAATTTTAATTAGGTGCTGATAAGTAAACCATGCTAAGACAAATGGATGGTCTTAATGCAGAAAGATGAAAACTTTCTCTTCTTGTCTGTAATTCTACATCTTCTAATTTGTCTCTCTTTTCATCATTTATCAGATTAGAGCCTTTGCTGCACTGCACAGTGTTCTCTCCTCTACTTAATTTAACAACTGTTGTTTGACTCAATCTAGGTTCAGTTCCACCACAAAAAAGTCAAAAAGCTTTGAGAACAGATTGAATGATGAGGAGGCCTTTGCTGTGACTTTCAAACAGCCTGATCCCCTCTGGAGAAGGACTACAAATGGAAAGAAAGGGCTATGGAAATGTCAAAGAAAGGTCTAAATTATTCCATTCCATCTCCCTCAGTCCGTATACATTTCTCTTCAGGGTACATCAGATTGAAATAATGTTACACTGAGGCACGGAGACCAATCCTCACATTCATCATGCATGCACAAATTCTACTTGTCTATGCAGGTAGACCATTTACCAAGCATTAAACAAATGCTGGCAGAGGCACTGTGCATGCCCATCCTCTCAACTTTCTGCACATGCTGAGGATGAATTTCCCTCCACTCCTGTTGGTGCTCCTGAATGCATAAGTAAATAAGATCCTCCGCTGAAGTGGAGGGACTCATGTGGAAAGAATGTGCATGCAGATCTCATTTCTGTGCTGCCCAGGTTATGTAGGAAGCAAAGATATTTAGATCAATCTGTTGGCCAGTCCCAGTTCATTGTCCTTTTGCTGGCTGTTTGAACCTCCATGGCCTCATTCAGGGGTTGAGTTTCAGCGTGCATGGGACTACAAGAACATGTCGAAGCAAATCAACACTTTGACAGTAAATCTGACCATCAAAGGGGGATAAATCAGTCAAAAGAAAGGGGGAAACGTTTTTTGTCACAAAGCTTCTACTTTGCATGGGATCAAATCGCAGTTCCAAGCCCTTGACATCTGCAGTTGACTGTTAAAAATTCTACAGTGTGAAACCAGCTCAAACAAATGTGATAAAAGCAGGGGACGTAGTTTACCCCTCTTATCCACTTTGCATTGGTCATGTTTGTATGTAAATGCCTTTGAAGTGAACAAATCACCAAGTTGCTGGAGCTGTGGCTCAAAGTTGGCACCATATTCGAAGGGGGCCCACAGTTGAGCGCCACTACCCATTCTTCAGTCCTAATTCTTGTTGCCGGGTTACTGAGTACCAAAGACATCTAATACACACAGATTAATGAGCAGAGTAGAGTGTGACCTTTTTCTCTGATGATTCCCTCCAATCCCCAACAGGCAGACAAAGTCTCATCCTCAGGGTAAAGTGCTGACGGAGGCACAAACCTTTAGCTTAGAGACCACAGCACCTTTAAACACCCTTGAGTAAATGACGTTGGCTAGCTTATACTCCACCTTCAACTGACATTTTAATCCCCTATAATGAATGGAGAAAATGGCTGGAAGGGAATGACGTTACGCCTGTGGCTACATCAGAGGCCCGGGGGATACATGAAGAAAAGTGAGTGAGACAAAGAGGGCTTTCATCGACAAGACAATATCAGGGCCCTCAATTAGTACAGGCCAGACTACAGAGGGCTCCAGCACTCATTGTTCCCCCCACTGGGCAGTTTAGCACAAAAAGCCTACAGGTCATGCTCTTCCTCTGTTTCAGATTAAGCCAAGCAAAGGCATGCTATAATCCATGTGATGGGGCTTTGGTGAACGGGTGCGCCGACTTCATCTGAAACAAGTGAACTTGGTGAACTAGCCAAGAAATGTTTTGACCCTTCTGCATTGACGTGTAACTTATGAAAAGTCAAACAGAAAGAGGGAAAAGGTCAAGTTTCGCTTTTTTTATCACCCAAATATAACTGTTTGATCCCTAACAAAATAGTTGTGACAGGGTTTTATTTTGTATTGATGTCATAATATATCACTTTCTCAAACTATACACTGACATAAGACAGCAAACATTTAATGTCAAGCAGAAGGCAGACAGACAGACACAGGTAAAGATCAAAATATAAACTGAGGTGAAGGAATTTCCTCGCTAACACAGGCGCTTCACTCACTGAAACATGCAAGGCCTGATAAAATCTACAGTTATTCTGCCCCTAAGGCATGAAGAGGGCAGTGACCTCACCATGCTTTCAAAGTTTCCCAGATAAAAAGAGAAAGATGAAGGAAAAACGAGCTGTAAGAGTCAAAAAGGAACCAATTGCAGTGCTTCTGAGAGAAAGAAATCTAACGCCTTTGAGAGCAATGCAAAGACCATGTAATACTAGCTGGAGGGTGTGGGCGAACCACCACAGAGCACCGCCAACCGGGTTGGCTCTTCACTCTGCATGCCGTTGAGCCATAAGGCATTCACTCTGATTTTAAGATCAAACGATTAAGAGACAACTGCACTGGACTGCATCAAAGTTATCGGAAACATGTTCACTTTTCCCCAGAAGGTAGAATAAGGTCAAGGGCAAGTCAGTGATAATCCAAAACCAGTGATCTATCATACTATTTTAAAGTACAGTGTGTAGGCAAAATGCACAAAGCAGAGGATGGCTTTCTCTCCAAAATCTGTTAAAATCATTATAATGCTTATCTTAGTGTATCATCCATGCCATAGCCACTTCATAGAATTAAAATAGGGCAGTTTCTCAAATCTTTTTAATGTAGGTGGTTGTGTTTTGTTTATTACGGAAGCCCTAAAGGGCCATACATAAATATATTTTATTTCCTCCGTTTTCTCGTGATAACGAGATAATTCCTCCGTTTTCTCGTGATAACGAGATAAATTTCCTCCGTTTTCTCGTGATAACGAGATAATTTTCCTCCGTTTTCTCGTGATAACGAGATAATTAAATCGAGAAAACAAAGCGATTGTCTAGTTTATTAAAGCATTGCAGACATCAGTCAGTGTAGCAATGTCAGAGGAGCAGGAGAATATCGATCACCGCATCACTTATCTGTTCAATCAAGGCCTGACACAGGCTGAAATAGCTTTATGCTTTATGTCAGGGGTCACCAATCATGTGCCATGCAGGGCCGAGAGGCTGCAGGTTTTCATTCCAACCAAGACCTCCACCAGGTGATTTCACTGATTAGTTCCTCCTTTCTGATACAAGGTGAGGTGATCAGTGAAATCACCTGGTGGAGGTCTTGGTTGGAATGAAAACCTGCAGCCTCTCGGCCCTCCATGGCACATGATTGGTGACCCCTGCTTTATGTGTCCAAGGAGACGTCAGTCAGCATGACATGTCACGTATGATGGAAATCTCAGGCCTATCACGTTTCATTCATTCATTCAAAACGGAGGGAAAATATCTCGTTATCACGAGAAAACGGAGGAAAATTATCTCGTTATCACGAGAAAACGGAGGGAAATTATCTCGTTATCACGGGAAAACGGAGGAAAATTATCTCGTTATCACGAGAAAACGGAGGAAATTTATCTCGTTATCACGGGAAAACGGAGGAAAATTATCTCGTTATCACGAGAAAACGGAGGAATTATCTCGTTATCACGAGAAAACGGAGGAAATAAAATATATTTATGTATGGCCCTTTAGGGCTTCCGTAGTTTATTGCAACCTTTCTGCAAAAATTATCCCTTGGCAACATTATGTTACTGCCAAGCAGACTAGGCCTGCCACATTAGCCTGCTAGATAATGAGCCCATAGTTTCTGTTCGCATGAGGACGTTCAAATTATGAATAAATAATTTACAAATAAAACAAAGAGATAAACTGCTTTATTGGCTCATTGTTGTAACTAAAATATTGAATGAATAATACTTTTTGTGAATGGATCTAGAAAAGCTGTGACCAAGCTGTGGTATTTGATGCCTTGGGAATGAGAATGGGCTGGCCATTTAATGAAGCTTCCAAATAATAATTTAGTCAGTGGGTAGAAGCCTATGTTTAAGTCCTTAAAATAATTTTGAAGAAAAATTGGATTGCATGTTTGAATGAAAGTGAAGCTAAAGGTGAAGGTAAAATGACAACAATAGACACCCTCTATCCAGTGACTGAGAAGATCAGTGTATTTAAACACTGTGCAGCTTGGCCATAGTGACACCTTTACTAACTGGTTCCAATCACCTGATGTAGCATTATGTAGTGCAAGAGAATCCTCCTCGTGAATTTCCTGTGTTTTTACTTGTTTCTTGTATTCTGCTTTTAACTTGAGCAGACAGGAAACAGAAGGTCACAAAAGATTTACACTTACAACAGTATAGGATGGAATGCTGTGAAAGACAATAAGGACCAATCTCATTGTGAAGAGTCTATTTCCACGACGACATTATATGGTTATAAACACGACTTGTGAAACTGCAGGGTTCAGCTGAGTGTGTTCAGCCTGGGCACAAACTTTCATGGGACAGTTCACCGAGTCAAGTGACCAATGAGGAGGGGAATGTGACTGCAGACCTTCCACCCCCTGTCCCTCACAGATAATGCTACTGTCTCAGCTGAAGAACAGCCCAGCAAATCTTTCACTGGCCCTCTAAATGCTTTAACAACCCCACGGTTGGCTTAAGTTCCTTTCTCTCCTTCCCGCCTCTCAATGGATGGCACGGTGCCATCTGGCCCACGATGGCCATCGAGTGAATAGAGGGCACCCTTCATTGCCCGCCCGCTCATGATTCACGTAACAATTAGCAGCCCCTGAGTTATGAGCAACTGAGGCATTAAGTTTGAGAAAATCCAGGCTGCACATGATGCCAAAAGAGCCGAATACTTTCTTTTTACTACACCTTAACTTTGAGAAATGGTGTACTGTATAAGGACATAAACTCAAAAGAGGATGAAATGGTGTCACCTCTAACTGCAGCACAAAGTCAAAGTGGGCATAACTGATAAAATCGACAAACACCTGAAAAACAACAACTTTAAAATCACCCTATGTTGGGATTCCAGGTGGGAAACCTTAAGAATAGACATATGCTCAAGCTTTACTTAATGACGGCCCCTCCAAATCTAACTATGTTTAGTGGGATTGCTTTAGATGAATTTTGGGTATTACTTTATGTAAATGTATGCAAATGCAATATACTGACTTTATCGAGTAAAAAATAGTGGTACAACACTAGATTAGACTATTCATAATCTATAAAAAATGCATGTATCTGACCATCTGTGACTACACCTGGGAAGCATCACCAATTTTGCCACCTCTCCACCTCTGACTAGGACAGTGAAAGTGACAGGTCATTTTTACCGAGTACCATGACTCATCCCAAGCCCTACGTCTGGCAACACCAAGCGAGGGCAGAGGACAGAGGTATAGGACTCAGCAAATCCCTCTTTTGTCACAGGAGCTCTAGGCTTGATGGTAATCTCCCCCTCCCAGGGGATTCTCTCTCTTTCACACCCCCATAGTGTGAGATTTGTGAGAGGGGGTAAAAAGAGAAGTGTCTACAGAAATGGCAGCTCTTGAAGGACGGGTGAATGAGTGGAATTTAAGGATGCCATGAAAAGCGTTCTGCACATCTCGAGAGTCAATCAGAAGATAAGAGAAGCTGGAGGAGGAGGAAGAGGGGTATAACAGCAAGTGAGGTCCGAAACTCACAATGGCATTCCCCAAAGGGGCCTCATGAAATCCTGAATGGTCTATTCATTCATAAAAACCACACTGGGTGGTAGCTGGTGCATGTGTTAGTGGAGATCTCATCCGACAGTTAAAATATTACACTCACTTCAGGTGGCTGATGCTGCAAAGAAATAATGTCAGAGGATGACTGCATAACTGTAACCACACAACTTACAGTTTCAAAGCCTTAACATGGTGGTTGCTCTTCAGTTGATCTTGATTCATGGAGAATAAAAAGCTGATGGTATAGATTTCCTAGCAGAGGAGAAAATAAATGGGTAGGTGGGTGGGTGGGAGGGTTCTAGTTTCATTTCTCCCTGTATTCAATAGGCAGTTAGTGAGGACATGTAAACACTCCCTAAAGCTGGAGACAGGGACAAAGTGCCAGGTAGGCAGATCCGATTTCCTTTGCTGTGGCCAAATAAGGCTTTGTGGTGGAAAAATCTGCACCTGGTGGCCATGGAAACCAGTGTTCAGCCAGGATACAGCCTACATGCTGACAGACACACTGGCCACATAGAGGAGAGGGGAACTTGGATTGAAATGTAATGGCCCTAAAGCAGCCAAATGTCTTTAGCAGTGACACTGCAACTGTTAGTTCATCTGCCCATTAAAGAGTTCACTGTGGAACCTCAACAGTCTACTAATATTCTATTGATATAGTGCAACAGTTATTACCTCAGTGACTGAAGTCAAAACCCATCTAAAAGCACAGTAATTTCCAGTTTCAATGGTCTTAACAATGGGGAGCCTGAAAACTACATGCAAACATGCAGTGATACAGAAACGGTATGCAGTACAGTAGCTATATTTTTCCATGTGTATGACGAAAAAGTCCAGAGAACTCTTTTTATCCAGAGAGCACGCAACCGAGCAATCTTTAACATTAGAAGCTATGCGGCGTTCCAGCCTCTTATCTGTTGTCTGGAACAAATGCTGGCCTAAAGCAGAGCAGGAATCTTTTTAAAAGATGAAACATTTTGCACCACCTAAGGGGCTGACACAGTTGACACAGTACCACATCTAAACACAGCACAACTAAAAATAAAGTAGCAGAACTACACATGAGTTGTAAATCTGTCTTGAAAAGCTTAAAACTTGAGTAATGAACATCTCTTCAAATATGCTTAGCCAGGGAAGTATGTTAACTCAGTTACCTCACTAGAATAGAATAGAATAGAATAGAATAGAATAGAAAAGGTAAGGACTTTTAGGGGGAAATAATGAATAGATGCATTTCTGGCAATACATTTCATTTCTGTTCATATTTGCACTTTTAAATGATCATTGTTCAGGCATTTTTTAACCCTTTGGCGCATCACGGTCACTACAGTGGACAGCTGTTTTAAAGTCATTTTCTCCTAAATGCAATGGTTTCTATGGTGGAATTGCATATCAGTTGTTAGAATGCTCTCTGCTGCTCCCCTCCATTGAGGTTTATGCAGAGACTGTCAGTTCTTGTTGCTGAAAACATATTAATACTAGTATCATGACATGGTAATGCCAGTCCTGCATCCTTAAAGAAGTATGGAGACTCACAAAAGTGTTCATGCCCTAAGAAGAGTAAAAACACATAAGAAAAAAATCTTGACTCAGGCTTTCATAATTCATGCATCAAAGGGTTAAATTAACACCACATCATGTGCAAACCTTCACACATGCAAAACTCAAGGCTCGGTTACTATTTACTTATATTTTTATTTTTCAATCTTCTCCATCTTGCACTCAGTTTAAATTTTTGAGGCAACCCTACATATGTAGGCTCCTGTTATTTGCCGGGAAAAGCTTCACAGGTTCAACCAACTGTTACCTGGATTACGGCTGGGAAAGACAAGCAAATAAGTGAGGGTTTCACCGCAAACAGGAAAGAGGTGCTGAGAGGGAAGAGGGCACTCAGTGTACCATTAGTACTGGAGATACTTGGGTGTACGGAGCAAGTGGCTCTACAAATCCTGCTCTCTTAGAACATAAGCAGTAATTATGGTTTCCCTCTGTGTTTTGCCGCTGTCAACCCAGCATTTTGACATCAGGGACAGCATGAGAGAGCACCTGAAACACTGAGCGGAGAGAGCAAATAAAAATACAAATAACAGCTGTCAGAAACACTCAAAAGGATGCTTTGTAGACTACCTCGCCCTGAAAGGGCACAGGATGGGGGATTACAAATACAGGACAAAGCCCAGCCACTGCATTTGTTTACACATGGTAATGCTCACAAAGCTACTGTATATTGTCTAAGGAAAACAATATCAGATTTGTACCATGTCATGTAACTCCTTTGATGGTGGTGCAAAAAATTCAAGACTTAAATATGGTACAATACATTCACAAGATGCTGAGTTCGGACATATGACTTCATCAATATAGTGAATAATTAAAACAAAACAAAACAAAAAAAAAAAACATTTAGTCAGATGCAGTCACATTAGCACATGCAAGGTTCAAAAAGAAATATCTTCTCTGAATACTGAGCTAGTTACAGTGCATTCCATGAACATTTCAGTCTTATCTGCAGAAAATATTACAAAAAGAAATGTTGTCCTGTAAATTCACTCTAACTACTTCTCAATGATTTTCCACAGTTCTGAAAGTTACTGTCACATATATGCCAGGTTTTACATCATGGCTAGGGAAGACAGATGAAAACAGTAATTTTTTGTCAGACTATTGTGCTTGCACAATGCAACACTGGTAGTGTTTTGATATGGAAACCTAATGAGCATCCTTTTTCAGCCGATCATTTGAGCCCTTAGTGTCAGCCTGATGTATTTCAAATCAATATAACAAGTAGAAGTCGCGACTACACCCCCAGCAGAGTGTCTGGTTATCATCCATCTGCCTGGAACCCTTGAGGTTTTTCTTGAACATGATCTTGCCTCTACCTGCCAATAGTTATCCTAGGAGCTTGGCCAAACACACTTCCTCCCTGCCTCACCACAGAACAAGAACCGCGCTGGTTTCAGGCAACCATGACCTCACTGAGGTCTGCCGGGTTAAGAACAAAGGAGTTTTGCACTTTGTTTTGGTGACTTTCAAATGTAAATGTAATGACCGGGCAGCTCAAGGCCCTGTGTCTCATGTGGGTCAAACATGACATATGTAGGTGAGTTTATTTGGCGTCTCATTATGCTAAAAGGAGGTGGTAGAAATCTGAGGAATGTTAAGCTGCACTGCTGTTAACTCAAATGATATAAAAGCGCACTGACGATAAACATCATTAGCTGAAACGGACACTGTATAAACACTTTGTAGAGTTGTATGACAAGTTATATATTTAATCAACTGAGTGAAAATCTAAATATGCCTATTACTGGGTACGATAAAGCAGTGCTCACGTTTACTTACATGTTCCTGATGTATAAATACTCTGACTCAAACAGTGTGCCTGAGGAAGCAGGAGTGGCTCTGAAACCGGGCCATGTTTCTCTATGTCTAACATAGATATACAACCCTAAGAATCTCTACAGGATCCAGATGGATCCAATTAAAAAATCAAAGCAGGATGTGACCAATGTGGTTTTCTTACAAAAACACATCCACGTTTAAGTAAACTAAGCTGGCTCTACATTTCCTTTTCAGTCTCTTTAGTATGTGCGTGTTTCTCCATACAGAGACACCTTTTCGTCCTGGTCTTTGACAGCTGCACTTTGTTTCAGTGTGGTCCTGCTACATTGTATGAGTTTTAAGAGACAGACAGGTCCCTTTGCTTGAAAGGACATTGTAAACATCATTGTGGTGGTAGTGTCTTTATAATTCCAAAGGGACATTTACAAATGGAATGTGTAATGTTTTTACAGCAGGGCATCAAGTGGGATTTTAAAAAGGCACGTTCAGTCCATTACCAAGACATTTGCAGCTTCAGTCAACCCTTGTTCAGCATGTAGCCCACACCATATCTTGGTGAGTGACAGACAAAAGACAGTGGTCACACTGGCACTGGTAAGAACACAGAGGCATTAGGGAAGTGTCAATCCATTGCACCAAGTTTTTGAAAACACAGAAAAAGAGGAGACAAAAAGGGAGGGGCAGAGCATCCACTTGACAGTCTTTAAAAAAACATATTACCACCCACAACCTGCAACACAACATGTAAAGGCCTTCACCGAAACACAAAACCAGGTCAAAATAGTCTATACAGCGTTACTGTCTAATAACCTTCCAAATGCTGGTGGTTGTGGTAATTGCATGGGTATACCAAAACAAAAGTGAGATGGCACTTCTCAGCCTTGACATGAGGCACCTCCAGAGACGCTGATCATAACAAAATAGGCTTATTGACTGGAAAATCCAAGGATTAGACATCACAGGGTCCACTGAGTCAACAGAATTTGTGCACAGTCCATCCATTTATTGTGTTTCATGTGGGGAGGCTTACTATGACCTGATTCCAACAGAGACACCAATCTAAGAGCCTTTCATCACAGAAAACCTGGCTTTCATCTTTGAAAGGCAGAAGTTCACACATGAGGAGAAAAAAGTTGAGGATATGTGTCAGTTTTATTTCTTTTTGTAATTGTTATTCATTTATTTATTTAGATTTGGGGCTCCTACATGTTTTTTTCCAGATCTTGATTTCTCCAGCGAAACAAACCTTTCCCACTTTCAGAATACATTCAATTTATCTACAAAATATATTGACAAGTCAGTTTAATTCCGTATTTATTACACTGATTACAAGCATATTGCTACAGTTTTTGTTATTCTGTACACCATACTTTCTTTGTGGCAAATGCTTTTATGTGAATTCATTTGATTGACAGGTGAAAGAGAAGGTGTGAGTTCAGATGTGAGAACCAATAAAAAAAGTGCTTTGAATTTGAACGAATACTGCCAAATGAATGGAGCCCCATCAAACAAGTGGTAATAACACATTGCTGTCCCATACTGTCACTGTCAGCCGATTTTGCGCACCAAAATAGTAACTTTGGAGTGATATGAATATAGCCCAATCAACTGCATTGTGGTCTTCACAGATTGGGGCCCAATGTGTGAAAACCACCATGCAGTTGCCACCATAAAAATGTGTAAATGACCCATTTAAAAATTGAAGAAAGATGACACTGTGGAGGTTACCCACAATGGTATTATCAAGAAGCAGAAACTGGCAAATACCTCAGTTTTTACAAGAAAAAAAGAAATTCAGTCTCGGGATGAAAAGTTAAAGGTCACCTGAGAACAGATCTGATCTTTGCCAAGAAGCCACTGGCAGATGAAGAGATAAGGGGGGAAAGATATGAGATCCAGATCTACGGAACGACCTGGGGTATGAAAACAGACGTTTTTCTGCGAATGCCATAACTATCTCTAATGTGTCAACAGATGTTTGACAGGGGGCAAATACCTACCATTCCACTGTGTGTTACTACATTATCACTAACTATAGGCTAAGCTAACCAGAGGGCCGCATGGTATCATTTCCAGTAACGGCAATATCTAGAGAATAGCATGCAACCCAACCAAGGCCGCTCATTTTCCACAGTGAAACCTGGCAGCTTATGTGTGGCATTTTAAAAGATGTAGGGGTAAAACAGAGACCATCCTTCTTGCTGCTGTCCCCTCCTGTAAATACAAAGCACCATTTGAAGCAACTACCCTGTTTCATTTACCACCTCTCCATGTGAAAAACCCAAAGGGCGCTTCTCTATCCCTCTGGCCATTCTACCCCTGCTATGAACAGGAGGGAACCCCATGCCGGCTGTGATTTTTAATGTGGCATCTAATTCAGCCATTAAATGGCCCGGTGGGGTGTCCCCTTACAACTGCTCCCCTCCCCCTGTCTCCTCCTGCTCCCTCCAGGCAAAACCACGCCGGGTGCATGTCAAAGATCACATGACAATAGGGATTCCTGACCCAGCCAGAGACTGGGAATGAATCAGACCAAATTCAACCATGTAGCCGGCAGCCAAAGGCACTGGGCTAAAAACCCAACAGTAGGCCTATTCAACCTGGACACATTCAGACAGGATAGCATTCCTGTGAAAAATTCAACTTCTTTGAAAGCTGCAGCTGTAAGTTCATTATCAGTTGTATCCATATGAAGGCAAAAAAGCAGAGTGTTAGTATAACGATTTATCATTTTCAGAAAGGTTAATAAATTACAACAGTGTACTTCCATGGTTTACATTACTGTGACTGACAATTTACATCCCACTATCTGAACTGCCGTGATATTGTAAACCCCACCCATCCGGAAGTCCAAGATATTACTACATAGTAAAATACACTTGTAAATACGATGTGATCCAGGTCTGGCAGCATGACAAGTGTAAGGATTGTCTTGTAAAGTCCTCAAAACGTTGTGTCTACCCCACAGTGATCAGAGTCAATCAAATATTAATGTGCACCCTCTCAATTTCTTAACCCTGTCATCTGACAGCTGCACAATTCACCGACAGAACTTTTACTAAATTAAATATAGGGCAATAGTGAGGTGCACAAATAAATAATTCAACAACGGAAGAGAGTTCTTTCATTCCATAGCTCATATACATTCAACACCACTCCCTTTGTGCGCTTTATCAGTGACCTACTGTCATCACCTTTTGTTTCAGTGCACCACCATTAAAGACATAAGAAAGGTGCAAGGAGTTTGTAATAATGCTGGGTGTGCCTGTTCTGCATATAGATCACTGTACATGAAGGAAAGAAAACAAATGAGCAAAGCCTCCTTCAGCACTGAGATGCAGCCAATAGAAACAAGAGTCCCGGGACAGATAAGAAACGAGGCATAGGACAAACAAAAAAGGAATGTAGGTTTCTGAACACTGAAGACTTTGGACTTGAGAAAACTTGTAAACAGACCCTAAGCTGAGCTGACCTGCCCAGTATGGCTGTTTTACAGAATTTTATCATCACAGCCTTAAAGCAACCCTGCTAATCAAAGAGGCATTATTACAGACCTAGTCACTGTGTAGCCTTCTTTAAACAACACAGTATAGGCAGAATGAGGTCAATATCTGAATCCCATTCTACACCGAAAAGGTGAACACACATTTTCCTTAATGTAGGGTTTCTGTCCTCATAATTTAGCTGAGAATGAGCTGCAACAAAATACTATGTGTGTTTCTTATTGTGTGGGCTGAGGGACAAAATGAGGGACAGCATTTCCAGTTATGCATGCAGAACAATCCTCCCACATATAAACAAAAATTACCAGTCAATAAACAATTTATCCATTTGCAACCTTTCTCCTGCCATCCCACAGTTTATCACAAAACAAGGCTGAGTCACTGCCACACTGACTCAAAAAAAAAAAGTTGTTTGCGACTGTTCTACTTTTTCAATCTTGTGAAGTTTAGGCTGCTGTGAATTACGAGGTTCTACTGAATAAGCAGTTTCACAAAACCAGATGACAAGAAAACTTGTTGCATGCTGGAAAGGCTACAAAAGCAAAAGTATGAGAGAATGAGAGTGGACCCAAGGTCAGTGCACTGGACTTGGCAGTAAGTTTGCTCCTACCTGGCCACTGCGATGCTGCCGGGCTGACGAGAATAAGGACGCAGCAGAGAAGGCGCTCCAGCCACGAGGAACACCTGCAGAGAGGCAGCAAGCACGTCGGTCACACTGAACTTTGTCGATGCATTTACACCCACCAAAATCTGAAACATTGAAGAAAAAAGTACCTCATCTTTATATCTTCTTTTGCTCTACTCGAGAGGGAAAACTACATGCACTACCCGGGGGAACCGAGGCTGCAGACTTGGCCCAGCCTCCGTGGTCCAGCAGCGCTGCTCCACGCTGCAAGAACAGCTGATGCGGCCGGAGCGCTGTGCTGGAGACAGACGAGAGCGAGAGTGAGAGCAGCGAGTGACCCCGCAGGAGTTTAGTACAGGGATTTCCTCCAGGTCCTAAAGGCAACACACTCCCCCAACAGCTAGAGTCAGCCAGGACCTTTTGTTTCACTCCCCAGAGTCTCTGTGGTCTTTAACAAGTATCCCAGAAAGAAAGAAAGAAAGAAAGAAAGAACAAGAAAAAATGCTAAATCGTTAACAATTATGAGGTTACTATCATTGTTGTTGTCCTTCTCTGTGGTAATGTAATATATGAGATTAACATCTATTAGATTAAAAGTGAGCAATTACACAATATATGTACAGTCTAATACAATACAATCTAATTGTTGTGCCATAAAAGCTCTGCAAACTACAACCTCAGTAATAAACATAGAATTAAATGTAAACATTCTCCACAATGTCACCCAAAACTGAACATTATAAACTTTCTTAAAAGGTAAAAGCTGTTGCATTGAACTGGATGTTATAAATATGTAAACATAGCCAAAGGTCTTGCAAAGCCAGAGAAACAGTACTCTAATCTGTGATGCTGTCCATGAGCTGCTCCACTGGTACTGAGGGAAACACTGTGGATTTAAAGAGTGTTTGTTTTACTGACCTTCATGTCATGGTGGTGCTGCCAGTTTCAAACAAGAAAATGTATCCATGTTGTTTGGAAATCATGCTGGTTTCAGTGAAAAGGGATCCAGATGATGTCACTTGATAATGTCACAGATCAGAGACTTGAAACTCTGATTTCTTGTTGTGGGAAAAACTGTGTTCACTGGGCTGAATTGTCCCAGATCAAAAGAATATCATATATGGATTCAACTTTGTGTTACTATAAATCTTGATGGAAACTGTATTTTTTATGTTTTATATAATTTTCAAACAAAAGTAATGAGTTATTTGTGCACTACATCGTAAAAACAAGAAGGATGAACCATCAGTTTCCTATTTTCCCTGTTAATATTTCTTTACATTTTTAGTGTGAAAACAGGCAGCGTATGTAAGCCTCCCCACAGCCTCTCCTTTGTGTTGTGGCCTCAGAAGAATCTCTGACAAAACCTGTAGGTTATGCCCTTCTCTTGACATAAGCTGGAGTGGATGTGAACAGGTGAAAAAACACAGCAACTATGTAAACTGCAGTTTTCCACCGGAAAGTCTTCTGTCATTCATGTACAATCTACATTGTCAGTGGTTGTAGTGGGTTCACAAGAAGGAACTTGACAAGGTAATGACCACATGTTGTCTCAGCGAAGGCTTATTTGCCTTGGTTCATCTTGGTTTGAGGTAAGAGAAAGGTTAGACTTCCCTGAGGACGACCACAGTTCACGAGGATAAGGGCTCTTAACATATGTCAAACCATTTCAGGTTTATCTAAGACTTAGGTTTGACATGGGGGCTTAGCTGAGTGTGTTCAGTTTTCACTGCAGGTAAATAAACATGCAGATTTACCCCTTCTGATTTAATTTGGAGACATTATTCAGTTATTTTGGAATCATCAAAAACATTATTGTGCTGCACTTCTGCTCCATTGTATATGACAATAACAGGGTCAGCAGGGTCATCAACAATATTGCACAGACAAGGTTTGCGTTTCTGAGCCTGCAAATTTCTTGAATCATTTTAATCAGTCAAATCAGTCAATCAGTCAAACTGAAAGTCCTTAAGTTAAGCCTTGAGGACTCAGGCATGAAAAAAATATGTTGAGCAAATGCCATCAATATATATATTGTCATGTGCCTCGCTGACCCACATGACATACTGTATATTGAGCTGTGCTTAGGCAAACAAATCTACGTTGAAGTTTGCATGGAAAACTCAAGTTTCAAAACAGATCTTTTAGCCTCAGCCATGAATCGCCGCAAGGTCCAAATTAATCCAATCATAGCATTTGCTCTGAGAGTGTTTGCACCCTGACATGAGCTGGGTGGTGATATGTTGCACTTGCACATGATGGCCAGCAGAGGTTGAAGTTGGTGTTCTTTTCAAGCTCTGCAAAGCAAAATGATATTTCTATGACTCCCATGGGCCAGTGCAGTCCACTATGCACTGTGATAACTATGTCTTTTAATGCTACCCTGGCACTAATAATATTTTATATACACAGGGGCTAAGACTCTTAGATATTTTTGCTTTGTCTGTCCCTTCATATAACAAACTAACTGGCCGTAAAATTAAATGTCATAAATAATTTTTGAACAATGCTGAATGAAATGAGTTCATCATCTCTTAAGCCAAAAGCCTTAGATGTGACTCTGTGGAATAGCTCTTCCCTCTAGCACTGTCCAGTGAATGCTCTTAATGAATCTGCAAACAAAAACAACATGCTTTAACCTTCGAAAAATGTTCATTATAGGCATTTAAGTCATACACTGAGCATTCCTTTGGTCTCCAGCTGTTACAAACAAGATAAAAAGGTTTTGATCATCCCCCTGGTCTGTATTCCTGCAACAGTTTAGCTATACATGTACTGATCTGTGCAGATTTGTGGTTTGCTTCTCTGGCTTTAGCTGAGATGTCTATATGTTCATCAGCTGCAATTGGATGGTTCTCTGTCATTTATGTAATGTGAAATCATGAATTGGGTGGTATTTCTTTTGTGGGAAGCAGGTATTTAAATTTTGTGTATGGCTTGTCTGAGCATATAGGGGTGATATTGGGAGAATAACATATGAAAAGGCATTGGGTTCGGTCCTCTGGCACTGTGTATTAGACTCTGCTGTATTAGACTCTATCTGCAGGCCTCCAGGCTACTGTCTGAACATGTCCAGGGCTCTGTGGATGTCTGCTTCCCTCGCATTCCAGTGTCAGGAAAAAAGAAAGGCAAAATTGTCTGTTAAATGCTATGTTGTAGTGTAACCTACCCCAGAGCAGGGTGGGGCTCTTTACACAAAGAGGAATATAATATATATTATAGAACTGTGTTGGCAATACCACACAGTAACTTTACCACTTGAGATGAGTCATGCATCACACCAGTCATCATGCCACTTTCTTATTTTATGGTTTACTTAGCATTGAGTAAACCATTAGAAAGCTTTCTTTATTTTAGGGACTCCAATGGCTGATCTCATAAACAATCAGGGAAAAAAAAAGACTTTGGAAAAGGAACTAGAATAAGAAGGCACATGAAGTTCTGGACAAGGTACATTGTATGTGCTATAATCAACACACCAAAAGATCAGAGGCCACATCTCGGGCAAAATCACTGCCAGCATTGGTATGAGATTGTTTTGTGTTTCTGCAGACTCTGTGCCCTCCATGACACGGCTGGCCATCCTTGAACAGTTCTCACAAACACAGCCACCAGAGGCACCATTGAGACTTTCCATACCTGGGGGCATAATAGAAAATACATAAGCAAATAAATAAATAAACAATTTCAAAGATTCAATTTTAAAGATAAAAACTTGCAAATATTACCTGGACAATTTTTACTGACAGTGACCAATTCATTGGCAAGATGTTTTACAGACCTCCATAGATGCTCTGTGTTGCATAAGGTGTCGTTGGTATAGTTAGTTTTTGGCTGATAAAACTGTGAAATTGGACATACTTCATCTACAGCGACTGGAAAGTTATTTTCAAGAAGCTTGGTGACATAAACTGTGAGAATTTTACAGAGACTGTTTACCGTTTATGGTATGCTTTGTGATCTCATATTTTGAAATCTTTAAAAGCCCTGCCGATCAGAAGAAAGAGCGTCTGAAGATGCAGTGAAGCAAATTCTGTGCCTTTGGAATATAAAATGGGGGAATGTGTAGTTTTATTTGGTTTCACAGATTTTACTATAGTGTATCAAATTTATAATTGATCATGGGATAACTTGTATTTTATGTCACTTAATGACAAATGGAGAGATCTGTGATCTGTTACAGATTTTTGAAGTTTGTGGATTAAACTGATAGCTGTAGCATTACCATTAGGACCACTGCCTACGTAGTTGTTGGCATCACTGAACCACATGACTGTGCCCTGTGATGTCTTCCCCTGCAGGAAAAATAAACAATATATAATACACCTGCACAGGCAGCAAAAAGGGATTTTGCAGTATTGCAAAATGACATGGCAAATCCAACTATTGACAAAGCATCAGCTTTCAAAAGTTACAAAATCAAGGTCCAATATTTGAAACCAAAGTTTCAAATGTCTAGCTGCTACTTTACTGGTGCCATGACATAAGATGCTGGGTATGACATTCGTGTAGCAGACACTATCATACCTTAAAATATCCCTTAGACCTAACGATGATATGAAAGGCCATTTGGCAGGAAAGATATCCCTCATTTGAAAAAAAAAAAAAAATGTCCGAGTCTATGTATGGCATAAACTGTATTATTAGAGGTGCAAAATGGAAGATGTGTCCCAAACCAAGAGATTATATTCTAAAATAAAAAATAAAGTTTTCCACCACACAAGCAAAACTGGGGACTCCTCCATTTTTTTTTTTTTTTTTTACACCTCATAGGGTTGAGAACCATGATGTTATGATGCTTTTCTTCTCTCTGCATTTATTTTGTCTTTCAAACAAGTCCAATCTAATCCTTTCTTCTTCTTCAGCACTTTGGTAGGTTGCACAATACATAAACGGTTCACATGGAAGTTTACTGTTTTTAACAAAGTCACTGTTGATGGGTTATAGTATTTATTTGATACTGGGTGGTTATTCTGCCCATAATGTCAGCTCGGTTTCGATTTAGGAGCCTCACATCTTTTGTGGTCCTGCAGTTTACCGGCCTTGTGATATTAGGTGACAGCCTGACCCAGTTCTGCTTTCTCTGCCTGAGGAGAATGGGCTCAGTCTGCATGGTAAAGGGGCTGGGGCTGGGGAGTCCAGAGAATAACAAAAACAAATCAAAACGAGAATAAATAAATAACCTTTGATTAGTGTTTGGAGTATGAAACAGATATGATGAAGGCAGAGCTTGCAACAGGTAGAAAGATGAAGGCCTACTATTGGTGTCATCATTGCTACAGTGCCAGGAATTTATGAGAGTTTCCTACACTCAAGAAACAGGTTTAGAGGTCAGACCCGGGTCACTTGCAAATAATTCTTGGGATTTGCTTGAACGTGCCTGGACCAGATGGGTTAAGTTTATGACATTATAAATAATGCCAGAAAGTTTGAAGATGCCTTTGAAAGTCAGTGTACTTTTCTGCAATCAACAGCTTACCTGACACCATCTGTCTTGATGCTTACACTCCAAACCACTTGTGATCCAAGCAGCATAAAATAACCAAGACTTGCTTGAAAACAGTTTTTTAGGGTCTTGGGTCTGGTACAGGAGAGAGGAACGGTATGTGAGAGCATGTGTTTGGGGTATGTAAAACTTTCAAAACGAGGCCTGATAACCCCCCTTCAAGTTTTTACCCAATGGCTGGCACAAAGCATTTCATAACCAACCAGCTAGCTCCACAGGTCTGAGTTAGATCAGATTACTTCCAACAGCTGAAATCAGAGAGGAGGGAGTGTGAGGCTGTAAGACATGAGCCACTAAACAGCTGAAGGGCCATTGCTGTCCACAGTCAGGCTGGATCTCACGATCACACAACAGTCTCACACAGTGAAAACCCCAGGCCCACGTGCTGGCCAGTGCCCTCATGCTCACAAGGCATGAGACTATCAAACAAAATATATATGAAAATTAACAAAACTGTAGCAACTGCTTGGTGTCTGATCAGCAATTTTGACTTTTATTTCTACAAGCATTTCTTAGAGGCAGAAATAATGTCATTGGTTGAGTTTGACTTGAATGGGCGGAGCCAAAGAATCAGTTTCTCTGAGTAAGTAACATTAGTATGAAGCCCAGCGAGAGAAGAAATGCCTCAGAGAGGAGATAGCTTTTATTGTGAACCCTAATGCTACAAACTAAAAAAAAAAAAAAAAAAAAATGCAATCTAGCTATAATAATCTTGGTTAGTTAGCTAATTTATCTTAACTAAATCCAGTGCCATTTTTCACTTTTATTAACTCATTTTTATTTTGACCTTCAGTCCTTATTTGCCTAACAAGTTTTCCAGTTGCCTCATTGCCTGTTGTTCTTTACCACTGCTCAGATATGGTTTAACTTGACCAATAATAATATTCTGTGTCTAATTATGAGAAATGTTTTGGTCCCACAACTGGCCATTTTTACAGCAGCAATGCATGTTGAGCTGCATAGTGGTATAATTATGGACTTGTGCACTAAGTGGATAAGCAATAGTCTTTAGTTTCATGCCTTTTCAAAGTGTGGAGGTGTGTGCTCCCTCCAATATTATATTAACATTTTGATGCTCCTCAACTACAAATAAACAGAATTTTGTGCAGCTTCTTTGTTATATTCAGTCATGATGACTGTTGTCATCTCACAAATCATACCTGAGTCACTCTCCTGCTCCTCTTTTTTATTATTATCTTTAATAAAATTTCCAGAAATAACCTACTACCCTCAAACTGGCAGTATCCATGTTGATAGCTCTGTTCTCTGTTGATTTGCATTGTGGGCATATTCATGTGAATTTGTGCCTCCTCTGACATTTTGGATACACTGCATCACTTTGCTAATACATTCTTCAGTAAATGACATATTAAGAAATCCCATCAACAGATATGCCCACACTGTCAACAAACAACTACATCTACACAGTAAACATGTTCAACCACTGAAAGAAAAAAGCCATGTGCGTGCCATGTGCCGTGCTCATGGCAGTGTGCTACAGAGGACCAAAATTCACTGACTTTATATACTTAAAATAGAATCAGAATATCCAGTATCACATTACATTACATTATTATGGTTACATTAAATGAAATTATTTATGTATGACGACTTAGTAGCAGCACATTTTATCATATGCTCATCTTTTCAACACTTGTAAGCCAAATGTTTCATTACAAAGAAAAATGATCAACAGTGATGAAGTCACAAATACAAAGGTTGATGTAATGTAATTATTGCTCTCCTGATGAAACCCTATGTTGATATATCTTAGATCATACTAATACTGTTTACGATCATCTACACCATGAATTTATGTAGAGGAAATTGAATTGACAAGGTGGGTAAATTGAAGAGATGTGGTTTCCTCTCAACTACAGACGTTGTTATTAGGAAATTATCCGTACCAAAGGGATCAGATGAGACAGGAGGTTTAGCTCCAGTGGGGATCCACAAAGAAAGTGTCGGTACAGATGCCTGGCAAGGATAAAGTGGTGGTTTTCAAACAATGCTTGAGGATCACGCAATAATGTGAACTTTTTTTTAACTTAATTTTCCCTTTCTTCTTTGGCTGCTGATCTGTTTAGTATTTACCATCCAAAATTGGATCAAAAAAGGCTCCACTGGGAGTCCACACAGAAAGTGTCTGTGCAGATGCCCAGCCTGGATAAATTACTAGTTAAAAGACTTGGCAGGTTGGCTGTTTTCTCGGGTGTGCAACCTTGTAGCTGATTGATTTTGTGTTTCAAATAGTGCTTGAGGATCATACAGAAAAAATAAGCTCAAACTTTTTTATTTAATTTTTTCTCTTTTTTTTTGTTTGGCAACAGTTCTCTTAATACTTTCTATCCAGTTTGATATAATTGTATTTAAATAAAAACAGAAACTAATTTCAAGTGAACCTAACAGAGTGAAACACACAATTCACTTGCCAGGGAGATGCTTCACTCCTGTCTGAAGCATCACTCATTTGAAGGGAGACATGTTTACTCAATACACAATATGTTATCAATACCTTGTAATAATCTGTTGTCAAGACTGTATCACTAATGAATGAGAAAAAGGAGGGGATTAATTGAGGATGAGCTTTAAAGATTTTTAGAAACCAGGAGCCTGCCCTTCTCCTTAGTTTTTTATTGCAAGGTCTCAAGTAAGCTAAGCAGTCTGCCCTGGACCGGTCATCTAAACCTATCTTTAGCCCATGCTAGCAAGTGAATGGAAGCGCCCGACTTATCTTCATTGCTGTCATCGAGGCTGCCAGTATTTTTAGGGGACAGCAGCAGCTGCAAAAGCATTTAACGGTCCTCCACGAACAATGACACTTGGGGTGTCTAAGGGCTGAACGCCACAGAGATTGGGGGACCACTCTGAAGTTGTTGAACGGGAGACTGCAGTGGATACTGAAGTTCTGTCTTCTATCTCTGTGGCCAGACACAGGTCTATTACGATGTACTGACAAAGCACTCGGGATCTTTGAGGACAGCATTTGTTGGAATTTGAAATCTACTCGGGACATTACTCAGCCTTTTAGGAGACGGGTGACATTGCTTCTTAAACTCGAAGAGAGATTGCGAGTGCGGAATGTATGTTGACGGTCGTTCCTGGGGACTGAAGCGAGGTAGGTCATGTGAGGGGTACGCAGCGCAGCTTCACAAGGGGCAAAGGTCATTCCAATTAAACCAGACACGTAAACACAGGGGTTAATCTCCTCTCTTTAAACCTCCAGGGGGAATATTGAAGCTACTTTTAAATGCATTTTCACAAGGGTTTTCTGATTAAATGTCTTGCCATGTGAAAAGGTTATTTTTATGCAGCGTCTAAAATGAATACTAAGACCAAAGAATAACAGTTATTAAAATTACATAATGCTTGTCAATCAAGTTTATACTCAGTTCAAATGTCTTTAAATGCCACACAGACACAAGGAGGGACTGATCAGTTTTATGCGCTGTAACACTTTAAAAACTTCAGTGCAATGGGGTTCATAAACACTATAGATAGACAACACACGGTGCCACACTGCCATGCACACGCAGTCAAGCTGATGTAAATATTCTGTCCAGGGATAAAAGATATCCTAAACTTTCTCCACTGATTTAATGTCAATCAACAGAATTTAGTTTCACAGTTCAGGGGGCAATTTGCAAAATATAATGTCATGGAAAAATCAGAATGAGGTTATTTTTTTTGTCTGTGTTGACATGTGTCTCGTATAAAGATTGACAAGATTTCAAAAGTTGTGAGAGAACACCGGGTATTCTTGTTGACTATTACACGTGACAGGATTTATTATACAAATGTAATTTAATACGTTTTAGCAACAAAAAAAAAAAAAAAGAAAAAAAAAAGAAGACTATTCCCCCATCCAAGGGTACAAATATTTAAAAACTTCATAGCTGTCCCAAAATACATAAACTTGAATGACTGATAGATGGCTTCTGGCAAGTTCACAAGCCCGTCCCGGCAAAGTTTTTGCTGTTGCAGCCAAACTTGATCGGCAAAATCATAAAACGAGATTACACAATACAGTCGAAAAGAGGACCAGCGTTTTTAATGTGAAGAGAATTACAACCTTAAGTGTGAAAGGGAATAACCTTTGGCATGGGAAGATTGCCTCACTGTTATTTATTTGGGAATATGACAGAGAAAACCAATTTTAACACTGACATTTTAAGATGGAATTTTCAAACATGGCTGCCAACAAAGGGTGTGATGGAGGCTCAGCATATTTTGCCTGCAAGGTCTCTTGGGTGGGCATACTGCGAGTTCGGCCTGTGTTTGTATGACGCGGGTTTCAGAGCGTTCTTTGTGATACCTGACACACACTCCCTCACAGGTCTTTATTTAGGGTGTACTATATTAAGCACTTTCCCATTGAAATACAGCACCAGCTGTGTTGGCTATGTGTTGTGGCTGCTGCTGCAATAGGACTAGGCTACTCACCCCCTCTCTCTCTCTCTCTCACACACACACACACACACACACACACACACACACACACAAACACACACACAGCTAGCCTGTGCTTCTCTCACACAGACAGATATAATTCAATTAGCACTAATAATCATACCATCCGTTTGCACTCAAAACATATGGGTGGAGTAGAGGTGAGTAGAGGCTGGTGTATTTAAACAGTAAAGGCATTTTCATTCATCCAAACTACAATACAAAGGTTCCTCATTGAATAAAAGGGCTATAATTAGAACCCTCTATTGTATGCAATTTCACATACAGTAGAAAGATCTGGCTGAAATGTTCTTTATGAAAGCTTTTTGCATCTCAAAGTTTTTACTTTTTGGCAGGTTAAAAACCATTTTGCCATTATTATTATTATTACTACCATTAACATAATTTCTTTTATTATTTTATTTAGAATCTTGCACAGTGCCGAAGTTGGTCAGTCTTGCCCCAGTGAGTAAGAGTGACTTATTGCTCCCCTGGACTGCTTAAGGTGAGAAGAGGCTGACAAAGAAGCAGAAATGGATGTGTTTGGTGGTGCACCACGCTTCTTGGCCTATCCAAGGCCTGTGGTGGTACAAAGCGGGACTGATGCAGTGCTCAAGTGTCAGATTGGTGGGGATCCAAGGCCTGCAGTTATTTGGGAGCGAAACAATGAAAAGATAGACCCACAAGGACGATACAGGGTGTTCGAGGATGGGAATGTTTACAATCTTATAATTTCGGCTGTAACCACAGAGGATAGTGGACAGTACATTTGCAAAGCAAAGAACAGCATTGGTGAAACATATGCAGCAGCCACACTGAGGGTGGAGGGCGAAGCCCAAGAGTTGGAGCTACGCGAGGAAAACAAACCTCGATTCCTCATCAAACCACTTTCCACTCGTGTTGGTCGTGGGGAAGATGCCGTCTTCTCCTGTAAACTGTGGGGAAACCCACGGCCAGAGGTTGTCTGGGAAAAAGATGGCAGGAAACTCAACGAAATTTTTGAAAGTACACACTTCAGTGTAGGCTACCAGGATGGTGGATGGTTCCAGCTCAAGATCTTTAAGACCCGTGCACCAGATGGTGGTGTCTATACCTGCAAAGCCAGGAATGAGTTTGGGGAAGGGTTGGCAGGAGCTGTGTTGCTAGTTGATGCGGGCCCAGGACATGAGGATGAAGGAAATCGCAACGGATACACAAATGGCCACTGGAAAGCCCACCAGGGCAAACAGAGGAGTGGCAGGCAGGTGTCCAATCGGCTCAAAGATGATACCATGACCAAGTCAACTAAAGTGAAAATGTTTGCAGTGACAGAGGGCAAACATGCCAAATTCCGCTGCTTTGTGACTGGGAAACCCAAGCCAGAAATCATCTGGAGGAAAGATGGCAGGCTCATATTGTCTGGAAGACGTTATTTGTTGTATGAGGACAGGGAGGGATACTTCACGCTCAAAGTGTTGTACTGTAAACAGAAGGATAATGGAGTTTATGTTTGTGCTGCATCCAATACTGCAGGACAAACCCTCAGTGCTGTGCACCTGTCTGTAAAGGGTAAGTCAAAACTATTTTAGGTAGCCTTAAAATATTAATTTTATAACGTCAGAAGAAATTTACCTCCAACTGGATGTGTTTACCTTTAATTAAATGTGTTTATCACCTACAGCATAAGACAGAAGATATTATCATCCTGTTAAGGCTTATTACAAAAAACCTCTTAAATTGCTTCATCTCCAGTAAACCCTTTGACAACTAATCCATCAACCAGAGTCATACAATAACAGAATGGTGGTATGTTCCTGCTTACAAATGCCAAATGAAGGGGTTTCAAGAGGTAAAAATAGCTTTGCATCATCAGTCAACATTCAATACAAAAAGGTAGTCGAACAAGACAATTTCTTCCAAATATATAATACCTGTGACACTGAGAGAAATTCAAACCCGGGCCCACTGAAGGCTTAATTAAATATATTAAAATAATAAATAAAAAAAAAAGAGATATTCAGTTATGCAACAGTCAGCTTAAGGTGGATTCCAATAGCAGTACTGATGTCTGCAAAGTCACTTAGCTTGTGAAAGGTCTAGGGGGTGTCCATGTGATCGCAGTCTGTTAGGAGGGATCAGATTTCTCACATGGCCAAGGGAAGTCCAAACTTATGGCACCTAGAGAAGGTATTGTATCAGGCAGAGATAGAAAAAATAACACTATGCAAGACTAGATGCACAGCGCCCAGCAGTAAGAAAACTGTGTGCTAGGAGGCAGTTTTAAAATCAAATGAGATAATGACTATGCTTCAGGAGTTGTGTTTAATTCATTCGAAACGTTTGTACAGTAAGATAAGGAAATGAGGAGCTTTACACACAGACTACTAAATACAGTCCACATTCTTTTGTTTACAACTGTCTGGTACTGTCTGACGGTGTCAGTTACAAGCGCTTTATTTCCTATCCAACACCCTGATGTGTTAATGATCTTTCCATTTCTCAGCTAAATTAGCCACTTGTCTCATGATTTTGCTTATCTCATTTGCTTCAGTGGTATTTACCGACAAATATATTTCAATTTACAGATTATAGTGTTTAGGCCAAGGATGCAAATGAGCCGCAGTTGTGAATTAAGTTACTGTTTTAAAAGGAAATTATGCAAATAACTCATATTGATACAGTGGTATTAATATTTGATAAATGGAAATGAAACTTTGGTGTAATGTCTTTTCAGTGCTTATTTTTACTAGTACTAAAATGTTAGATTAATTTTGCACTAAATATTGCACCACAAATGTATAATGAAGGCACAACAGCTGTATACTTTTGAAAAAAGTAATTTCCTAAATGAAATATAAGGAAAGCCTTAGATTGGCTTCATCCTTACACTGCTTTAATAGTACTGGTATTCTTCCTCCTCCTTCATGCCAGAGCCGCCTGTGCGGTTCAAGCAGCCTCTCATTGATCTAGAGGTGTGGGAACGGGACTTGGCTGTTCTTGAGTGTGAGGTGCCAGAAGACTCTGTTCCCATCACATGGTATCTGGAGGACAGACGACTGCAGCCAGGGGCCAAATATGGGATGGAGGAGTGGGGAACAAAGCGACGGCTAACCATCCGTGACATTGGAGTTGATGACGATGGGATTTACCTCTGTGAAATGGCTGATGGAGGTAGAAGCATTGCAGAGGTAGCTGTAAAAGGTAAACCACAACCACAAGACAGATTTATTTTATTTTCTAATAACAGCTTCAATGGAATTGGTGAGAAGAAATATAAGCTACTTGCATAGTGACACAATATATACTGACAGACAATAGTTATTGAACTATTGGTTTCTAACAGCAGGATAGGACAGTTTCATCAATTCAATTCATCCCTACTTAATATAACATCAGTGATTCTTGAGAATTGGGCAAAACATGCCCAGGAGATAAAACAATTTTTTTTTTTTTTTGTTGAAAAATTCAAATAATAATATTATAAAACTATTCAATAATAACTGGCATTTTTAATTAGATCTAAAGCATTTTTTAAACAAGATTCATAAATTCATATAGCATAAAAATGAGTTAAAAGCTATTTAAAAGGGATCTTCTTCTGAGTCATAATGGCTAAGAAGAGAATGCTGATATGAATGGAAATTTGAACAATGCCTAAAAAATCAACTCATTGCATGTACCATGGTATTGGTTAAACACTGCCTACTACTGACATATGACAAATGACACATTTATATTAAAAGATTCATTTTATGCCATGATGCTAATCTGTTTTATGTTTTGGACACTAGTCCAGTGGTCCTGGTTGTTGACCATTCTTTTCCATGATACCACAGTAATATTCTACATATTTTGACTTTAATTTACAATACATGAGTTAAAATTCATCTTAGTAATACCTTAGGTATCACTAGGTTGCCCTCTTTCATTAAGATTTTTTATTTGTCAAATGTAACGGTCAAAAATGTACTACAGGTGATGGTTTGACAACTTTCATTGATTATCACTTTCAATGCACCTCTTTGCAGGCACAATTGTGCGGAAACTTCCAAGAAAAGTCGATGTCTTAGAAGGAGAAAATGCTGCTTTTTGTGTTGAAGTGGAAGAAGAAGAGATGGACATACACTGGTACAAAGATGGCATAGAACTGCGCGAAACACACCAGACCATCCTGAAGTCTTTTGGTCGCACTCACATCCTGGTTTTCGTCAACACAATGCCCCAGGATTCTGGCCTTGTGACTTTCTTTGTAGGTAGATCCAAGACCTCCTCTCAGCTAAGGGTAAAAGGTAGGGTTCATCGTTTGTACATTAAAGCATCACAAATGTAATATTTTACAAAACTGCATTGGTACCTCAATTTCATTTAGGTACTTTTGGAACTGATCAATCAATCTTTTCTATCCAAAAAGGGAAAAAAAATGCTTACCTGTACAAGACTCACGGTATTCTCCTCTGTTTCAGCTGCCAGACACTGTCCTCCCAGTTGTCCTGTGGGTGTGCAGATAAACACAGAGCGTGCTAATGCTGCACTTCTGTCCTGGGTTCCTGCCCAGGACTCACGAAAGAATCCTCCCTCTGGATATGTACTTGAGAGACAGGAGGTGGGCACTGGATCACAGGAGTGGCTACAGTGCCTGACCACTGACTCTGCCACCTCTGTGGAGATCCTTGGTGACAGCGTTCCATGTGAAGCTGATTATCGATTTCGCATTTGTAGTGTGAACAAATATGGCAAGAGCAACAACGTTGAGTTCCCCAGAGCTGTTCACCTGGGTAAGTTAAGCAAAGTTATACCAGCCATTATGGTCTTTTTTTTTTAATTATTAAATTCTAGGAATAACTAAATTATAAAGACTATTGCTTGCTAAATAATGAATAAAAACAATTTTCTATTTCAGTCCCAGTGGCCAGAATTCAAGCTCCCCTACAGGATGCCTTGGTCCCAGAGGGGCAAGATGCCTTGTTCTCTATTGAACTCTCTGCTTCAGTTATCGGGACATGGTTCTTAAATGGTACACAGCTTCAAGAGGATGAGCGTTACTCCATGCGCCGATCACGAACACACCAGTCTCTTCGTATTCGAGGAGTTCGTGACACAGATAATGGAGCTGAGATTACATTCATTGCCTATGGTATTCGGGATTCTGCAGCATTGTACATTCAAGGTATGTAATTGTCACTTTTATAACTCACGTCTTCATGGGATTCCAAAAGTGGTTTTGACAACTCAGGCTTTTCTGAAACCTAATAAATGCCTAAAAGCATAGTTTTGTTTTCACTGTTGTTTTAAGACATTGGCAGGACCTTTGTGAGATAAACTTATACATCTCTAGGAAATAATCTACTACAAATCACAGAAAACCTTGTATGACAAAAAAACATAACATCGTTAACTCAATATTATTATCCTTTATGAAAGTTTTCATTGGTTTTATCAAAATTTTCAGCTCCTCTTGTGAAGTTTTCACCACTGTCAGAAATGGATCGTAATAAATTTGTAGAAGTTGGAAACCCCATTGTGCTTTACTGTGAGCTGTCAGACCCAGCAGCTCCAGTGCACTGGTACAAGAATGGGGTGGAAATACAAACAATGGAGGGTCTTCATATCCAATCAGAGGGCACCATGAGGAGAATCGTCATCCAATCAGCAGAGTTCTCACATTCAGGAGTGTATTGCTGTGATGCCATTGACGATGTGATCAGATTCAATGTGGAAGTGGAGGGTGAGTGGCAAGTGCTTCTTGCAAAAGTGATATAATTTTTTGTCACAGTAACTAACATTCTTATTCTGATGTTTTAACCTTTTCTGTCATTTTTTTTTTACACATAAAGCATTTAATCTTCGTTATAAGGTCACACATAATTAAAAACAACATAAAAACAAACTATGCAGACTTAACAAGCGATCATAATATCTAAATATCCATAGCCCCACCTGTGAGATTCTCAGCAATTCCAGATGCTGAGAGGAACCAGACCATCCAAGCAGGCTGCCCCATTGTTTTGCAATGTGAGCTCTCAGATCCCTCTGCTCAGGTGTACTGGTACAAGGATGGGTCAAAGCTCCTTCCTCAAAGTGGAGTAGATATTCTAACAGATGGCTTGACACGGACATTGATTGTCCAGTCTGCAGAATTTTTCCACTCTGGGTTATACAGCTGCAAGACAAAGGGTGACACCATCATGTTCAGTGTGGACGTCAAAGGTGATTTGAAGTTTTACTTTAAGCAGTATGAGATTAACAAGCTCATTCTCAGCAAAGCTACTGTCTTTTGATGATACTCTTGTATATTGTCTGTTGCCATTGTTCTTGCCAGTTATTCAAAGTGCAGCTTTTCATTAATTCCAATTACAGCCAGTTAACAAATTTGTTTCATTTGTCTTATGTCAGTGTAACCTTAAATGCATACATTTAATTTATTATATGATTAATCTTAAGGTCTGGCATGTAAGGTTGGCCTAAGATTGATCTAAGATCTAAACATATCTATAGCTCCACCTGTGAAGTTCTCAGCAATTCCAGAGGACATGAGGACCAAGTCCATTGAAGCAGGCTGCCCCATTGTACTCCAGTGTGTGGTCTCAGACCCTGAGGCCAATGTTTGCTGGTACAAGGGTGGGATGCAGCTATTTTCAGACTCTGGATTAGAAATCCACTCAGAGGGCAACACAAGGACCTTAATTATTCAGTCTGCAGAGATGTCCCACTCTGGTGTGTACAGTTGCACCACAGAGGATGATACCATGGAGTTTCAAGTGGAGATCAAAGGTGACTTTACAGTTTTTATCTTGTGCGATAACAGTGTAACCCCACTTCCTCTTGGTAGATGCCACTAATAATCCCTGCTTTCTATTGTATGTGTTTTGCGAAAGTGCTTCAGGCACAAACCCCCAAAAAGCTCTTAATGCATTAGGTTATTACTATCTGTGATCACTGGTTTGTGATTGCTGTGGCTCTCCTTGAATGTACTTGAAAATCTCCAAAGTAATTTTCATCTTATACTCACCAGAGCAGTTTTTGCAAGGTATCCATTTCCACAGCCTCAATTTTATTTAGTCTGTCCTGAATTCTCAATGCTAGCTATACCAGCGAAGTTCTCAAATATCTTTGAAGTTGAGAAAACCAAGTCACTTGAAGCGGGCAGACCTTGCGAACTGGAATGTGAGGTTACAGACCCCACTGCACATGTCTACTGGTACAAAGATGGGGTAAAGATCTTCCCGCAGAATGGGTGGGATATTCAATGTAATGGGACTTTGAGGAGACTTATTATCCCATCCACTGAGTCCTCTCACTCAGGGCTGTACAGCTGTGAAACTTCTGATGGCACTGTCCATTTCACTGTGGATATCAAAGGTGATTTTTTTTATTTGTTGAACCTTAGACTAATCCCCAGAGCTTTCTGGAGTCTAGATTCAGCTAATATTTACAGTATATATGTCTGTCATTGTCAGCGTTAATGTGATGTTTTGTGTGAAGTTGCATCTGTTTCTCAAAACATGGCATTCTTAACCTTGAAATACATATTTTCTTGACTGAAAGTATGAA
Source organism: Myripristis murdjan (assembly GCF_902150065.1). Lineage (NCBI taxonomy): Eukaryota > Metazoa > Chordata > Actinopteri > Holocentriformes > Holocentridae > Myripristis > Myripristis murdjan. The sequence continues at coordinate 10,498,368 of NC_044000.1, forward strand.
AATACTTGTTTCTGTAATACTTGATTATATGAGTTCACCTCTTTGAAGCTGGTCTGAGAAATTACAGATTAGTCCATTTGGGGCAGCTGAACTTATACCCCTTCTCTTGATAAAAATGTGGCTATGCACTGTGAAGTCCACAATTATAATATGAATACTCATCTTTAGCTCCAACGTTGCCATTGTCACCCTCACTGGAGGTTGAGAAGAGCCAGTCACTTGAAGCAACCTGCCCCACTGAACTGCCCTGTGAAATCTCAGACCTTGCTGCCCAGGTGTCATGGCAGAAGGATGAAGAACATGTCGCTAAAAGTGAGCCTGACTTTGAAATGGAAGGCATCAAGAAGACCCTCATTATTGAACCAACTCACCCCTCCAACTCTGGGGCATACTATTGTGCAACAGCGGATGATGTTGCCCAATTAATTGTACAAAACCAAGGTGATTTTTTTGTTGTTGTTGTTGTTGTCAAACATTCTGTTTTCTATTTCAGTTGCAACTAACTATTTCTTTAGCTTTTGACTGGCCTTTTACCAATTCTTGCCATATGGAGCTAATATCTGTGACACTTAATTTTTTACGTTTATCTCTTTAAAGCCATTTGACAGTGTTCAGAATAACATACACTAAAATTATTCCCCCCCCCAATGATTATCTGTAGTGCCACCTGTAACATATCTGCTTGGCCCTGAAGTTGAGAACACCAAGTCCTTAGAAGTACGCTGCCCAATTGTACGGCAATTTGAGATTTCAGATCCCATTGCCAAAGCCTGTTGGTACAAAGATGGAACCCAGATCTACCCAAAAAGGGAGCATGACAGTGAATCTGAAAGGAGCAGAGAGACTTTGCTCCTCCAGTCAGATGGCTTACCTTGTGATGGCAGGTTTGGCTGTGAAACACCTGCTGATGCGCAGCTTAATGTGGATGTGAAAGGTGGTGTTCCACACAAATTGCATTTGCACAGTGAACAATCATTCAAAAATATTTAGCTCTATACTTGAAGCTATCACCCAGCTCATTGTTTTCTCTTTGGGTTTGTCCAAACAGCAGAACAGTGTCACTCTGATGATGAGAGTGGTGAGATAGCTGACGCATCTTCCCAATACACTGTGGATGTCAAAGGTGATTTGATACTGTATATTTCAACATCAGTCATCTATTTTAACACAGCACATACATGCCACTAACAATAGTGGTGTATTTTATTATTAGTTCATTCTCCCAAGGCATCTATAAATATTCATTCCTTTTGAAAAATGCTTTAAGTCATATTATCATCCCTGATTTCATGCCATTTCCTGCTGTTTTTTGGCTCTTAATCAAACATCTGGGTGTTTTATGAGTAGCTGCTCTTCATATTAACATATATGTTGTGTTTGTCACTTCATTCTTCATTTTAACAGCCATCTTTGTATGCTTGTAACAAGCAGCTTTCAATTCTTGAAGCCCATCTTATGTCTTATTCATCACCAGATCCTCTCATTCACTCTGCTGCCCTGAACCTCTCCCCGTTGCAATGACAATGAACTCTTATCAAAAAGAAGAAAATTATTGTACTTAATGGATATTGTTTCAAAGGAATTAGTAAGGCATTAGTGCACAGATTCATGGCATTACAATATTGGGAGTCCACTGTACTGGTAAAATAGGACTGATTGTCCTCAATGTCAGACCAAACCAGGTCGCCCCTCTTAAGTGTTTGTCTTTGCAATGGATTATCCCATAACTCCTTCATGCTAACCCACAATGATGTTAAGTTCTATTATGAGAAGAACTATTGAGGCCAACAACAACTGAAAACCTTTCTCTGTGTACATCACAATGCCTATAGCTACACCACCAAGGCTCCCATCTGAGCAAGAGAAGAACAAGACCACTGAAGAGGCTTACCCCGTCGAAGTTGACTGCATGCCCTCAAAACCAAATTCTGAGTTGTTCTACAGCAAGCAAAGACAACCTCAGACAAATGAAGAACATTCCAGGCAACTGCCAACTCTTCAGTCAACATATCGACACAACACTGAGCAGACTATGACTGTCCATTCATTGGAGCTCTCCAGTAATCAGCAAACAAAAAATGTTTATTCTGTCAAGTACTGTGACTCCATTCAGCCAACAACAATCCACTCTAATATGTCCTGCAACATTATGCAGCCTACAGAAGCACCAACTGATGAATTCATTTACTACACACAGCATGCAACCGACCCACCTGAGGAGCTTGGTAATTTCAGACAGACTGCAACTGTCCAATCAGAGGAGTTTTGTAATTTTATGCAGATCACAACTGTCCAATCAGAGGAGTTCTCTAAGTCCCTCAAGGCAATAACTGCCCAACAAGAAAAGCTCCATAGCTCCATAAAGACTGCAAATGTCCAGTTAGAGGAGCTCTGTAAGCCTTTGCATACAGCAACTGCCCAGTCAGATGAACTTTGTGACCACTTACAGACTGCAGCTATCCAATCAGTGGAGCACTGTAACTACTTACAGGCTGAAACTGTCCAATCAGAGGTACCAAGTAAGTCTTTACAGACTGTAACTGTCCAGTCACAGGATCTGTATAGCTCCATACAAACTCAAAAAGGCCAATCAGAGGAGCTTTATAACTGCTTACACACACAACAAGGCCAATCAGAGGAACACTGTAGCTGCATACAGACTGCAACTGTCCAATCAGATGAGCTCTGTAACTGCATACAGACTGCAACTGCCCAATCAGAGGAGCTCTGTAACTGCATACAGACTGCAACTGTCCAATCAGAGGAGCTCTGTAACTGCATACAAACTGCAACTGTCCAATCAGAGGAGCTCTGTAACTGCATACAGACAGCAACTGTCCAATCAGAGGAGCTCTGTTACGCCTCTGAGACAGCATCTGTCCAGTTCAGGGATTTTTCTCTGCAGGGAGCAATTGTCCAGTCAGAAGAACCCTATAACTCACTGCAGTCTGCAACAGTCAAATTGGATCAGCTCTATCACACAGAAACAGTACCTATTCATTTGGAAGCACTGTATCACTCTGTGCAGCCAACAGCAATCCAAGCGGAGGAGTTTTTTCACACCATGGATGCAACAGAGGACCAAGCAGACAGTACTGTTAACTCTGAGGAAAGAACATCTACCCAGTCATCACAGCCATATTATGTCAAGCAGACATCCAGTGCCCAGTCAGAAGAGATCTATCTATCAAGGGAATGTGACAGTCACTGGGGTGATGATGTCATTGCAATTAAGGTGGCTGTTGAAGGTGATCTAAATGGTTAGCATTATCAAACAAGAAAATGGATGGGCACAATGATGGCATTGTGTGAAATCAAGAGATTGTTAATCGCAATCCTTGACATTTTGACAAATTCAATATTTACTCACTTTTAGTTCATACTAAAATGTACTAAGTAGTCATTGTGAAACTTTGAGCTTGGGTGGTCTGTGACATTTTGAAAGACAGTGAAAAGAGTGAATATATTAGCTCCAAATCCTAACTCAAATCTAACAAAAAATTCCTCCTGTTAAAACACTAATACCACATATCTGTGCACCAAGATAGATCTATTTTGAGGACTTAATTAGTGCTAATTAATTTAACTCTTGAAAGGTACTGGCATGACTAATCTCAATTGTGAGATGTTGCTCTTCTGTTGATTGGAAGCGTAATTTGTGTTATAGCTAATAATGGTGATGCAATTCTCTCTTGATATCACCTCAAACATCCCCAGCTCCACCTGTGAGACTTACAACACCTTGTGAGGCTGAGAGGAACACATCCGTTGAAGTTGGTGACCCCATAGTGCTGCGATGTGAGATATCAGATCCTAACGCTGAAGTTACTTGGTACAAGGATGGAGTAGAGCTTCTTGAAGCAGACTTTGGCCAAGACATGCAGTCAGATGGTTCCATAAGAACACTGTCTTTCCAGTCAGCGATGCTGTCTCATTCAGGGGTTTACAGCTGCAAGACAAGAGATGATGCAATCCAGTTTCAAGTGGAAGTTAAAGGTGATAAAAGTGATTTCCTTCAGTTTTGCATAGATTTTAGAGAGGGTAAATTAGTGCATCCAGTGTGTTTTTGTACAGTAACCTGAAAACAAAAGGATTTGAGCTCTCAGTTCATGACCTGGAAAAAAATATTAATAAATTAATCAAAATCAGCCTGGAAATGAAAAGGCTTTCTATGTTTCAAAATTAACTTTTATTGATAGAAAGTGAGCAAAGCAGTACAATCGAATATGAAATTTAGACCATAAAATCTCAAGGTTAATTTTGCAGAGGACAGTGAATGTTGGGCTCTATAAATACAGCAGATGGGGTTAAAAGGCAAAGGCTTTGCTCCCACATCACTGGACAAAATAGTCACAACCACCAGCTTCTACTTCAAAAACAAATAAACTGGGGTCAAAAAAATATATACGTTTTAAAAACTAAAAAAAAAAAAAAAAAAAAAAAAAAAAAAAGATCTTAGCTGTAATCTAATTTTCTGATGCAACAATTCTATTCTTTTCATTTGATTTCTAAATTAAACTTTACATGGGCTTGATTCTTCAATTATGAATGACTGCTTGTTGTAAAAGATAGGCTGCAGCATTCTGTTCTTTTTTATATATTTATTTTGTTATTGTTTATTCCAAGTTTAAGAGCTTTATCATGTTTTTTTTTTTTTTTCCCACAACACACTGTACAACTTTTGAAGTATAGTATAGTATTGTGCCATAAACACTGGTTCAAAATATGAAATGAGGATACAAGATAGGTAAAATGTAAGACATGTGCTACTATCAAAGCTTCAGTATTAGGGGATTGTGCTTTGCTACATTTGGAATAACGGTATTTGTTTCATTAATCATTTATATATTTTTTTTTACATTCAATCCCGTAGCTCAACTTGTGAAGTTTTCAGCTCTGTCTGAAGCTGACCAGAAAAAGACGGTCATGGCAGGCTGTCCCATTGTTCTACAGTGTGAGCTCTCAGACCCATCTGGACAAGTCTATTGGTACAAGGATGGATCAAATCTCCTCCCTCAAAATGGAGTAGACATCCGATCAAATGGAAATTTGCGGAGTCTAGTTATCCAGTCAGCAGAGCAGGCTCACTCTGGAGTATATCGTTGTGAGGCAAAGGATGATGACATCCAATTCACTGTGGAAGTAAAAGGTGACACTCAGTACCTAATCTGTCTTGCACTGGCAACTAACTATGAGAGCTGGTGGTTTCCTCATGTTTGGCTGAGCACCTAACAGAACATGGTCAAGTTTTCTGCTTCCCTAATTTGTAAACCAACCTCTCTGTGGATCTAAAACACTAGTTTTCCACTTAAGTAATAGTTTGGCCAATTTAATCCAGGTGCACAAAACACAAATAACCTGAAGAAACATCTTTTACTGAAAGTCAGCAAGTTTTAGTAAGCAGAATAGCATACATAGTACAGGATGCTTGCATCTAAAAAAAACACCAATAACCAGTCATACACATTTTTAAATACTTTTCAATACATTCATAAATTTTTCATACTTTTTTTATACTTTCACCAACAAGTGTATTTATTATGAAACTTGCAGCTACTTGCCGTTATGCATGTCAAATGTTCAAAAGACTAACATTTGATGTGTCTTAATCTTTTTTTCATTAAGGACACTAATTTTTGGGCATTGAACACAGCTGCTTTACATCTAATGCAAGCACTTCTTCCTAACTCCCTGCTTGCCAACTGGGCTTTTCATCTTGGTATATCAAAATTGCGGATAATTTTGAAAATGCACAACTTGACTCTTGCACTTCTTGCTCTTTGGTTGAAGTTTTTTTGTTTGTTTGTTTGTTATTAATATGTCTTTGTTGAGTCAGGTTTCTTATCTTTATGTTGTTATGTCAGTTCTAGGTTGTTCTAATGAACTTTTGTTGTCTTTTTGCTAAACTGGATACATTTTAGTCCCTATCTTGAAATTCTTTGCAGCTGAATTGAAGTTAATTATTTGAAATCACCTCAGGGAATTAATTTCATTGAAATATTCTTTTTGCGATCACTGACACCTGTAGCACTACCTGTGAAGTTCTCAGAGCTGCCGGACACCGAGAGGAGCAAGTCTGTCCAAGAAGGCTCTCCTATCTTTCTCCAGTGTGAACTTTCTCATGATCCCTCTGCTCATGCCATCTGGTACAAGGATGGGATTAAAATCCTACCACAAAGTGAAATAGAAATACGATCAGATGGTCTAAGAAGGACACTATTCATCCATTCAGCTGAGAGCATACATGGTGGCACATATGAATGTTCAACAGCTGACGATGCCATCACATTTAAAGTGGACATCAAAGGTGATTTATTTCTCTCCTGTACTACCTTGTTACTATCCTGTACACACCTCAGACTCAACCAGAACAGCAAAAAACAAAATGTATCACCCTCATAACACATTTTTCCCCAAATTTGACAGTTTGATATACGTTGTTCTATGGTGTGAGTGGAGACAAACAAAATTTGCTTTGACTGTTTCTGGGAATATGACATGACCTGTAGACAGTGTGTTTTGACCAGTTTTGACTAATTCATTATCATTGACTAATTCATTTTTGCATCATTTCTTATGAAAAAACTCATTATTCCCTTCTTTACGTCCCAACACATTTTAGGCCGACTGGCAAAGATCATGCCAATCCCAGCATCAGAAAGATACAAGTTCATTGCAGTTGGTTCTCCAATTATTCTTCAGTGTGAGTTGTCAGACCCCACGGCCCAGGTTTCCTGGTTTAAAGATGAGGTGGAGCTTTTTTCCAAAACTGGGCTTGATATGAAAAGGGACGGCAACTTCAGGAAGCTAATGATTCATTCCGCTAAGGTCTCTGACTCAGGCCTCTACAGCTGTCGTTTTGCTGATGATGTTGTCACATTCCAGGTGGAGGTCGAAGGTGATTTTTTGCATTCATTGCTTTTATCAATTACCTTCAAGGTGTGGCATGAGCACCATTTTAGCTTTTCAACTTTGGCCTTAAAGCAGCCTAAATCTTGAATTTAATTACCCTCATCATTCAACTGTTTACATAATTACTCTTAAACCTATCTGACTTCAATTTGAGACACAATATAGTTTTATAACACTGTTAAAATACTAAACACCTGAAGCTTTCAAAATGTACTAAAATACTATTTTTTATGAGCGCAATGGCTACATGTTAAATGATGATCTGACATCTTAACAGTGCTCTTCAAATCTTTTAACCATCCCTCCCCCCAGCTACTCGTGTGAGGTTTTCAGCACTTACAGAAGTTGCAAGAAACAAATGTGTTGAAGCAGGCTGCCCGATTACGCTGCAGTGTGAAGTCACAGAGCCTGCTGCCCAAGTCTATTGGTGCAAGGACGGAGTAGAGCTACTCCCGCAGGATGACCTTGACATTCAATCAAAAGGCAAACTGAGGGCAGTGGTGATTAAATCAGCAGAAGTCAAACACTCTGGGGTGTACAGCTGTGAGGCTGCAGATGACCATATAGAATTCAAGGTGGATGTTGCAGGTGATCTGAGTATTTTGAGTTCTGCCAACATCACTAACTTCTTTCAGTTAATGCTATTGAAGTTATAAGCTCAGCTTTCATATTATCCAAACCTAACACAGCCATTTATTTATTTTTAAGGATTCTGACGGATATAGTAAAACCTGGCAGGAAATTTCATATTGACTGTGGATGAAGACTTAAGGAATCTAAGATAGTTTAACACAGTGACATGCTAGTGTATGCCATTCTTGTCTTTGTAGAAGAAAATACCTCAAACTGTGTGTTACACTGTGTACTAATGTTCAAATTTTCAGTAAGATTAAATGGTTATTTTGATGCATTTTTGATGGGTTAAAACAATAGGTGTTTCAACTGTAGATGTACATTTTTAGTTATATTACTAACACTTACAATAATGGTACATGTTTTTTCCTGTTTCCAGGTACTGTTATGAATGATGATTTTTTTAAATGACTAGATAACTTAAAATGACTGAAATTATTCAGCTTTGTTTTTCATTTTTTTAAAAATGTACAACTACGTTTGAAACACCTGGAACATCTGTGGAAACATGGGAAACCTGCTCCACTGATACATCTGCACAAAATTACAGGCAAAAAGCTCAGTAACAGAGAAAAAAAGACTATCCTGAACCAAGGTTTGTGGTATGAACTTCTATCAGGAATGAAACAGGACTCACATCTTTAAAACACTCACACTCTCCTGCAGCGAAATGCATGTACAGAATCTATGAAGCTTTTAGCAAAAAATACTGCCCTTGTACAGACAGCTCATTTGGAGTTTGAATGACTAAAATACCACTGCAGTTAGTAGCTTAAGCGTCAAGGGCTCTAACCTTCCTCGAGTAACACACTGACTTAATTACTGACTTTATTAACAACTACATACTCTCTGTTGAGTCTGGAGCCAACAGCAACTTCCTGTAGCCTGTAGATGCTTTTCATCCAAGTTTGTAACCAAACTGTGGCATGTTGTTACCATATTAAAATTGATGTTACTGTTAAATAAATAAAAATACCTATAGCACCAGTTTGGTTCTTAGCTGTTCCAGAGGCTGAGAAGAGCAAGTCTGTTGAAGCAGGCAACCCCATCATACTGCAGTGTGAGATCTCAGACCCGGCACGCCAGACCTGCTGGTATAAGGATGGAATAAAGCTCGTGCCACAATTTGGGATTAACATCCAATCAGAGGGCAGTAAGAGGACACTGGTTATCCAGTCGGCCACGTCTACATGCTCTGGGGTGTACAGTTGTAAAACTGGGGATGAGTCAGATTTCAACGATTTCTATGTGGAGGTGAAAGGTGACATGCAAAGCTTTTCCATAGATGAAAACTTTGAGACACAACTAATAACTGTTTCTTTGCTGGATTATGTGATCATTGATTTCAGTTTACTTTGCTAGTAGCAGCTACCAACCCACCCTTTTAATATGTAAAGCTCTTATCCATAAAACTGCTGTATTCATCATAATTAATCTTTTGCCTCCTAAATGTTTGCTTTCTCATCAAACATTTAAATGCTGTTCTCTTTAATGCTTTAAGGCCATTAGGGAAAAAAAGGCATGCACCATGGTGACCCTCCATTTTTTCCCAGACATAATTGCACTACATTTTTTGCATAGCTTTTATTAACTTTTCACTTTGTTTTAGCAGCGAATAAATCATCCTTAAAAGACTATAATTATCTAGACAATCACCAGGCCTTGAGGTCAGCATGTCTAACCTGTGCAAACCTGGCTTTACAGCTAGTGTGTGTGAGCACAGTGATGAATTCTCCTTTCAACAAAAGATCAATTTTGGTTGTACACTGTTTTCTGCAGCGCCACCGGTAACATTTGTCGACATCCCAGAGGAGGACCTTTACAAGAGTGTTGTGGAACAGGACCAGCTCGTTCTGTCATGCAAAGTGTCAAGGGCTGATGCCGTCGTCCAGTGGTACATGGATGGAGTTGAGCTGCAACCAAGCGCCAACATTACAATACAAGAAGATGGCACCTCAAGAATTCTGACCATCCATTCAGCTCAACTGTCAGACACAGGAACATACACATGCCGTGCAGGAGACAATGTTTTAATGTTCAAGGTTAACATCCGAGGTAACAAAATGTTGGAGATCAAATTTTTGACGTTTATAGAAAACTCGACTGTAATTCATTTAAGTATCCATTCTTAAAAGTGCAAATACTGTGAGGATAATGTTTGAATGTCATGCACTCTTTCTCTGAAGAACCTCCGGTGATGATAGTCTACCCCAAGGAGGATGTCCACCTTGACCGCCATGTCCCTGAAGAAATCATTCTGAGCTGTGAACTGTCTCGTCCAAACGGTGTTGTCCACTGGTACAAGGACGGACAGAAGCTGCAAGAGAGTGAAAACATAAAGCTCAAGATTGAAGGCCCTTATCGAAGACTGAAAATTCTTTGTAGTGGTGTTGAAGATTCTGGAGAATATATTTGTGATACAGCTGATGATTCAATATTCTTTCACCTTAATATAACAGGTAAAATCCCTGGATATTATATAGACATGGTAGAGGTATCTGTATATTGTGATCTGTGTAGCCAAATGGGTAGATCATGGCACTATCTAGCATTACTTAAGTCAGGGGTTCCCTGCTGAATGTGACCACCCAGAATCAAAGATATATGCAAGGATAATATTGTTTCTATTTCTGTTGAAAAATTAACAATGGCCTGTGATCTGGGCAAATACATAACAAGCAGCACAACCAGTGAAACTTTCTTAATTTATTAGACTAATTAACAGTGACTACATTGGATCATATCCTTTTTCAGAACCTCCAGTGCGGATTGTGTCTCCAAGCCAGTCTCAAATGGAACTGTGTCAACAAACGTCTGAACGGATGGTACTGAGCTGTGAGATCTCCAGGCCCAATGCAGTGGTCCGCTGGTATCGAGATGGACTTGAAGTAGAGGAGAATGACAACCTCATTCTGGAGGTGGATGGTGTCTACAGGAGGCTTATTATACCTGAGACCACTGTCAAGGATTCAGCTGAATATGTGTGTGATACTGCCGATGACTCTGTGACGTTTTTTGTGAACATAGCAGGTAAAGAAAATTATGACGGAAGTAGGTTGGTTTTCTGTTTGGCCTTTTGCATAAACTTAACAGCATAAAATATCATAGATGCAAGCATTACCATAATCCCTTTCTAATCATCTTCATCCGCAGAGCCTCCAGTTCGCTTTGTGCGTCCAAGGAAGATGGCGAGTGGAATAGAAAAAGATGCTGGGGAGACTTTAGTCCTAGAATGTGAAGTTTCCAGATTCAACGCTGAAGTCACCTGGAAGAAGAATGGGGAGGAAGTCGAAGACTCCAGAAACATCACCATCCTCGAGGATGGTGTCATGCGTCAATTAACCATCCATTCGCTGTCAGTAGAAGATGCTGGGCAATATGTCTGTGATGCCAAGGATGATGTGATGGATTTCCATGTAAAAGTGAAAGGTAAGTAATCCAAGTGTTTCCCCTACCATTGCATTGAAATAGTAAGTGCTGAGCATAAATGAGTACACCCCCTTTGAAAATTAAGACTTTTATCCATTTCTCAGTGATTATAAGAACAAATCTCCTGCATTCTGATTATTTAAGATTTATTTTATTAACACAAAAGTGCGGTCACCTAAGATCATTAGGATAAGAAATTAATACATTTTATTCAAAAAGGGGGTTCTAAAAATGACTACACCCTACAATGAATTCCCTTAAATCTATAATTTGGCCATCTAATATGAACTTAGATGTATGTTTTGGGTCACTATCATGTTGACAGAGTGCCCGGCAACGTAGGGCACGGAGTGATGGCAGCATCTTCTCTTTCAGTATTTCACAATACATCTGTGAATTCATGATACTGTCAGTGAAATGCAATTCCCCAACACCTGCAGCACTCATGCAGCCCCACAGAGGAGCACTGCTACTACCATGCTTTACTGTGGGTACCATGCATTTTTTATTGTACTCCTTGCCCTTGGGATGCCATACAGTTTGGCACCCATCAGTGCCAAAAAGATTTAAGTTTGTCTCAATACTTTTCACCTTTGTCAACATGGGCCAACTGGCTTTTCTTTTTTGCGTTTGGGCTTCAGCAGCGGCTTCCTTCATGGACGACACCCACTCATGCCACCCTACTGCAGTGTACGCTGTATTGTGTCATGGGAAACACTCACCCCACTTTGTCTTTTTAATGCTTTAGCCAACTGTGGTGAATGTCCATACTCATTTTCAACTCTTCTCATTACAAATGCTGATGCTGAGGTGTTAAAATCTGTGGACAGCCTGGACGTTTCAGTGAGCTTCTTACAAGTTAATCCTTTTTGGATTTTTGGATCACCTTTGCTACTTTATTTCAACTTATTAGCAATGCTTTACAAATTTTCATGTAACCTTGACCTTTTTATGTAAAGAAATTATTTTCTTTCTCAACTTTGGTGACATGTCTCCTCCATGTGAGGACATTTTTGTCAGCATTGACTTAAAGTGGATTTTCTCTCTTAAATAGCCCCCTTAATTGTCAGGTCTGTTGGCCACCTGTGTGTTGATTAGACTCATCTGTTGGTGAATGCTATTAATTAGAATTTTATCAGGTTTTTCCCCTAAGACATACATTGGGATGTACTCATTGTTGCACCATGATCATAAACATAGAAAGCATTAATTCTAGAGAAATTAATTCTGAGAAATCTGTTGGGGTGTACTCATCTACTCATTTATGCTGAGCACTGTATGTGCACATATCCAACCCAGTCTCACAGCAGTCCATGCCGTAGTCACAAATTTAAATCTACAGATTTGTGTTCCTGGCCATGAACTGTCCATATTTGTGCATGTGGACACAAATTTAATTTGAGACAAGAACATGATTTTCCTTTTCTCGGAAGAGGATTAATTCCAGTAGCTTTAGCCAACAAAACACCTTGGTTAAGGTTAGGAAAGGGTAATGGCAAAGCTTTGAGAAAGGTAGTGGCTAAGATTAGGAAAAGGTCATGGTTAACGTTGCGACACATTAACCCTATGTAACAAGATCACTCACTGTTGATACTTATCTTATGAACTGTGTTTGCAAAATAATACCATTCTTCTTCTTCTTCTTCTTCTTCTTCTTCTTCTTCTTCTTCTTCTTCTTCTTTTTATTATTATTATTATTATTATTACTGTTGTTGCTGTTGTTGCTGTTGTTGTCTCCAATAAGGTCAAAAAATGTGATGCCTTTTTTGGGACAGAGTTGTTCCCTGTTGTCCTCCATTATGACTGGCCAGGATGCACTGCAAATGGCTGTCACTCAACCAGTTTTGTGTTGATATACATTATCCATCCAGATAATTTAAATATAGCAGCTGTGGGTATGTGAAGAGGTTGGGTAACTGTTGCTTTTCTTCAGAGTTTTTTTTTTTTTTTTTTTGGCTCCAAGCCGACTTTAGTTCACAGTAGGGGCGTCGCAGCCACAAGCAATAGTTAATGTGCTTACTCAAATTACCTATCTATAAATGAAACTGTGATCAACACAGTGAATTAACTATCTTGCTGTGCTTACGTGCCAGACAGCTATTTGTTCACCATTTCTAATTATGACAATTGAAACATCCAGTTGAAAAGTATTGTTATTATTATTGTTATGTATTGTGAATTATCAATGCATCTCAAATCTGACATTTCAGTGATCTCAAAGGGGAACCAGTCTACATTGCTGATGATTGTGACACACTCACAGCAATTGCCATATCTACTTCTAATAAGCAACTTTCAGATTGTTTTTCTCTAAAGTTGCTTGACAACATTGGCAGTTGTCAGCTGTATTTCTCTGGGCTTGTTTGTCTTCGCCTTGTTATTTGTTAGCCTCGTACTGAACAGAAATAAAGCAGAGATGATCTCATATGAAATCCAAGCTGTCAGATATCCCCACCTGTTTCACTGTGCAGCAGGTAGCCTAATTCACATGGCAAACTGCAGTGTCTGAACACACAAAGCATTTAATGGCTGCAGAAGTCAAGATACAGCTGACTTTTTGGTGTTTTATCCCAGTTTTTGTTGTTGGCCTTGTTATTGCTTTACTTTTACCTCTTTGAGCTCTGTGTATGTGTGCACATGTGCAGCCACCAAAAATAAATATATAGGTATTTTTTTTCATGGTCAATGGAATGGGTATATATGGGTGTATCATGTGATATGCAGGCCCAAGTGTCTGTAGATTTATTCCAACTGGAGGATACAATATGTGATTTTACTGATTAGCGCCTCCTTTCTGGCTGAAGTTGTGCTAATCAGTGAAGTCCCTGGTGCTTCCTTTCCTCTGGGGAAAACCTGCATAACATCATAGCACATGAAGGCATACCCCTGATCTATGGTGTATATACACACTAGCTACAGCTGTAGCTGTGTTGGTTACTCAGTTCGACTACTCCAGAGAAGTGTCCTGCTTTTTGAGGTCATGCTGATAGCCACCCTAGAGCTGTAGTATTGTGTGTATCTTCCTATTTTTAAGCACACCATTTATAGTGGTGGGCGTCTGTGGGTTGCAATAAACAATTTGACTTGGCCACATGGCACAGGTGGATATTGAATCCAATGTGGCAAGCATTAAACTTGTTTTTCAGCTGTTTTTCATTTGTTTAAATACTACACAGTGACCATCACCTTTTTGTTTTGCCCATAATGGTTACATAAAGTCCACTAATATGCACATTTTCCCTCTCATTTTCAGAGTTGCCTGTGAAAATTTTAGGAAAACCAGAGGCAAAAACGGAAAAGCAGTTCTTGGTATCAGATGATATAATTTTAGTGTGTGAGCTCTCAAGATCCAATGCCTCGGTTAACTGGTGCAAAGACAACCGGCTAATCAATGACAGTGAGCGGTACTGTAGTGAAGAGCAAGGGGTTTTCCGGTCACTGGTTGTCCTAAATGCTGGACTGGAAGATTCTGGAGAGTATACCTGTGATGCAGTGGATGATAAAATGGTATTCCATATTACTGTCAAAGGTAATCACACCACTCAGTCAGTAGTGTCCACGTCTGACTCAAGTCATTTAATTAGGATCCAAAGTTAGGATCCAAAATTTAAGAACTTAGGAAAATGATAATAAATTCATATTGTGTCTTGTATCTTCAGAGCCGCCCGTAAAAATTATTGGTAACTCTGGAAACCCTGAGCAACATATCCTGGTAGCAGGCGATGACCTCATTTTGGAGTGTGAGGTGTCTCGGCCAAACGCCACCGTTCAGTGGTTATGGAATGGCAAGTCACTGAAACCAGACACTCGTATCCAAATTGACAGCCATGACTTTGTGAGGAAGCTCGTTCTCTCTGGACTTCAGCCGTCAGACTCTGGAGAATATGTATGTGATGCCATAGATGACAAAATGATAACCTTCGTTGAAGTCCAAGGTAAGGTTCAAAGGTTTGTGAACATGTTTCCGGGTCAGCTTTAATCGTTTCTGTGGTTGCTGTTTGAGGAGGATTGTGTTTCATGTATCGAGATGAAATTTCCTGAGTGTATTTCTTTTTTTAATCTCTTCCTTCAGAGCCACCTGCCAAGTTTGTGAATAAACATGCAAATAATAACCTTTTTGCTTATGAAAATGAGAGTGTTACACTATGTGCCATCCTGAGCCAAGAAAGAGCTAATGTCCGGTGGCTGAAAGATGGCCAATTATTGAACGAGGACAACATTCACATCTCCAGTGAGGGTAATACCCACAAGCTCACTATTAATCCCCTGCAGCTGTCAGATGCTGGAGAATATGTCTGTGACGTCAATACAGATGAGATGTATTTCAGTCTTTTAGTCAAAGGTAAGAAATCGGACTCTAAAAATTATTTCAGAGTTATAGATAATTATTCCCTTGTACATATGTTACTCATGTAATAACTGTCACAAAATAAACTGCTGTTATTATATTTATTCATTACACTCATCAGAAATGAAAGTGAAATTCATCAGACCTCTGGAGAATATTACTGCTCTGAAGGGCAGCAGCCTTACATTACGATGTGAGGTCAGCAAGCCCAAAGGAGATGTCCAGTGGCTAAAGGATGGCCAGGACATCCCACCCAGCCGGCGCCATACAATAAGGGCACAAGGTCGAGAGAGAAGCTTTACCATCCATGAACTTGTGAATGAAGATGCTGGAGAGTATGCCTGTGAATCCACAGATGACAGGACCTCAGCCACCGTCACTGTAGAAAGTAGGCACATTTAAATCGAACTTTTAACGACAATCAAGCCACTGATCATGTAACGTTTCTTGAAATGCCAAAGAAAAGAATATTCTGACTGAGCCATATTAAAATCTGGAGGGCCATGAATGCAACTGAATTCTTTTTTTTTTTTTTTTTTTCTTTTTTTTGCCCTCAGCCCCACGTGTTGTTGAGTTCATTGCAGAGCTTCACAACATCACAGTCTGTGAAGGGGAAGATGCAATATTTAAGTGTGTGGTTTCACCCGAGGATACTCAGCTGGTGTGGCGCCTAAATGGCAAGCAAGTAGCCCAGAATGAGCGGTTTGTCATTTCAAGCAACGGGTTATGCCACATGCTCTGCATCCACAACTGCCAGGTTTCAGATAGCACCAGAGTGACGGCAGATGCAGAGGGCTTGCTATCCGAGGCAAACCTCCAGGTTCAAGGTGAGCTGTTGCCCCACTTGCCACCACTATGATGATAATTTTCATGACGGATAAGATCGGTCATGTTTGCTTCAGTGTCTCTCTGCGGCTGAAATTCTGTCTGATTTGGCTGCAACATTGCAAATCATTTGCTGCTCAGCCACCTCTAATCTCCCCACTTAAGTATCACAATAATGTTAATCAACAGCAACTTTATGCACTATTTCCATAAACACTGAAATGATCAAAGCAAAGGAGTTTGAATGCCTGTGTACTATTAGTGCCACATCAGCATATATGTGATAAATAATGATCCCTTCAGACAAGTCTAAATTGTTGAAGAGGCGCCTTTGACGGCTAGTGCTTAGCGGCTTCTCCTGTTAGAATTCCTCTGGTAACTGACAGAGACAAGTGGCTCGGCAGCTTGGGGGTGTGTAACACCGCAGGAGGCAGGGCTAGAGGTTACTGCACACCCTCTGTACTTGAACTTGCAATGTAACGTTGCTAATTTTGTTTGATGAAAAATACTTGAAGTTGCATTTCACTGCGTCATGGTTTGGCTAAATTGCTAAGCAGTAAGCTGAATATTTACACAGATTTAATAAAGGGCTCACTGCAAACAAGCCAAAGTGCATGAACAGTCAGTGTGATAGATAGTGTTGTCCAGTGATTCTCTGTATCCATGTTCAGAGCAACAGGTGTTGTTCACCAAAAACATGGCGCCTGTCACAGCTGAAGAGTTCAGCGAGGCGACTCTGGAGGTGGAGGTGAGTCTGGATTCCGGAGAGGTGCAGTGGATGAGGCAAGGGGTGCTGATCCACCCTGGAGCCAAGTATACCCCCAAACACAAGGGCCGGAAACACAGTCTCACCATCCACAAACTTACCATGTCTGACCGGGGCACCTACAGCTGTGAAACCCTGCATGACCGCACGCAAGCCCAGCTCACCGTGGAACGTGAGTGCGCACGTGTTCTCACTATGCACTGTTGTCGTTTGTTTACCGCCGTTGCCGATGACCCTACCTCCTGCACACTCTCCGTTGTTGTTGCTTTTGAAGGCAAACTCGATTAACTGAGTAAGAGTAATTTGAGTGACGAGGGTCTGGGGTGGCACTTGTACTGGGACGGTTGATGGCTACAAACAGGTGATTGCCTAACAGCCCACGCTGACTTTCAGGCCACAGTTCCTGTATTGACACAGGATCACTGGAGCCCTGATAATTTAATTACGCATGCCGAGGGCAAATCAGATTAGGGTTTAAAGGAAGTGCTTGTTGAGTAACAATTTAAGCCTGCTTGATATGCTATGGTGTAAGGGCTCCAATTCACACAGAAGTACAACATCTCTACAAACAAATATCCCTTATTTTCCGCAGGAGAAGCTACCTCTACACACTATAACACTTGTTAGCAATGGAATCATGTAGTGATTAAGATGTACTTGCGTGTGTTTGTCTTTGTGCATGCTTCTTAGGTGTCTTAACTGTGTGATCTGCAGGCCCGTGGGTGAGTTAGGGGCTGTCCTTTCAACACTAGTGTGGGTGGGAAGGGGAAAGTCTGGACTTCAGGCTGCTGTTGGCACCTCCTATGAATTTGGATCTCCTCTCATTGCATCTAAATTTACTCCCTGGCCTTCAAAACTAAGGTTGTTGTCATCAGGTCTCCAAAATAAACACTTATTTTTCCACAGGGAATGCCCGTCTGTGTTAGAATAAGTGAAAAATGTTGGCAGTTTCAAAGCAGGCTTTTGTGTAAAGCCCTGTATTCAAATAGACAAAAATATCGGCTTGCTGATGTCTGCCAGCTTGTTCAGACTGCACACTCATAAACAAGCGGCAAGCCATGTCAATAATATAAGACATATTCAGTGTCAGCTCATAGTTATGGAAAATGCTCATATATATTCAGTGTCTGAAACAGAAACTTTGTTTCAGTGTAAACTGTTCAGTTTCCATGGTATTGAAAAGTATTACTTCTTACAAAGTAAAGGTAAGTACACTACAGGGTTCCTCCTTGACTGCAGAACCATCAACCATCAATGAATATTTGACCATTTTCCAATTTTCCTACAGCAAGAAAAATCACACTAAAGAGAGGCCTGACTGACATAAAAACCACAGAGAGAGAGACAGCGTCTTTCGAGGTGGAGCTGTCCCACGCCAATGTCACAGGCACCTGGATGAAAAACGGGATCAAGCTTAAGCCGACAGCTCACTTCCGTATGAGTGCCAAAGGACAAGTTCACAGCCTCACTATTTCTAACCTATCAGTAGAAGACACTGGCACCTTTATGTTTTGCGTTGAAAATCTGAAGACTTCTGCAAGGCTTGTTGTAAAGGGTATGTTATTAAAAAAAATTACCAAAATACCAAAAAATCCACATTTTGCCACTGCATTAAAGTGACACATCTAATCAGAATTTACCACGATTTCCATTTGGATGCAACTCAGTTATATTTGTTAGATAATTCTGAATCATTGTGGGTATTACAGGACATATCAACAAGTACTGCAATGAGATACATTGTAGATACCTGTAAGATAAGATATTTCAATAAGCCTACTCATTACTTTTCTAAATAATCATGAACAAAACATTTTTTCTTCCCTGCTGGTCAAAAATTGTGTTATGTTGGCATACAGCCTCCATGTTTAAACGTTTTGGGCCCTTCTCTATGAGACATTCAGCCTAACAGTACAAGGCAGTACTACCACAACATCATTTTACCACACTGATTTTACAGTGACCTCAAACTGGTAGCTAAAGGCATCCACTCAGAGTAAATCCAATGCCAGACTGTGCAGACATGATAACAGAATGGAGTGACAGCTCTGCTACTGTTGCATCTATCCAGGCTCACATTACACATACAAAATAGCCCAGCACGACCCTGTGAAAAGAGGTAGCTCTGTTCAGTCTTTTCTGTCAGACGGTAGTTTAACCTCATGCTGTAAGATAATCCTTTCCATGCAGAGTCATTCAGTGTGCCTCATCCCTTTGAGCTGGGAGCTGAAACACTGGGGATGACAGTAGGATGAAAATGTCAGCGCGGTAGTCCCCATAGCTTAAATATAGGCAACAAACAGTGTGAGCAGTGAGCGACATGCTCAGTGGATTTCACCTTTTAAAAATTGTATCTGGAAAGCTTGGCCAAAAATATTTATTTCCAATGTATCTGTACATCTAGTTTACACAACTCTACATGTTTTCCTCCATCAGAGCCCCCTGTGACAATTTTTAGAAAACTGGAGGACCTGAGATTTCCTGAAGGGACAACTGTGTCTATTGAGTGTGAGCTGTCAAGACACAATGTGGATGTGAAGTGGATGAAGGCAAGAATTGCATTCTTATTCTTCTATATCCTCGACAATATGTTTTGTTTGTTTGTTTGTTTGTTTACAGCAATAGTACATAAGCCAATGCAAACTGTGGGTCTGAGTGTTAAGATATGGCATCACTATTTCAGGTCCAATTAACTGAAAAGCACAATACCAAAAATCCCACACACACTAACCACTATGGGCTTCCCCTTCCAAATCACAACCTCCCTCCACAGCCATTTAGTAAAACCTTTATTCCCAGAATTACGTAACTGCTGAACAAAGGACTCCAGTCATGACCACCCAGCATCTGAGAAAGGCTTTTGGACCAGTTCAGTTAAAGTCAAGTTTAGAGTAAAACAAATTTCTACTCAGATGTCATTTATCGACTGCAGGCAGACTGCTTGTTGTTATATCAGTTTCCACAGACAATTTTCCGAGTGGAGCAATTGAGAATAATAACTGAAGACAATCAAGTGCAATTTGAGTCATGTGTTCCTTGCAGTTAAAATGAAAATGTGTGCTCTGTTTTCAGAATGGGGCTGAGGTGAAGCCAGGCAAGGACTTGCGCATTTACGCCATGGGAAGGAAACGCTTTCTTCAGATCATGAAATGTCATGTCAGTGATTCCGGCATGTACACCTGTGATGCTGGAGATGCCACTACATCCTGCACTGTGGAGATCTATGGTAAATCCACTGACTACAAAAAAATATATACTATACAGCCAGGTATCTTTTTTAAGACACAACTGTTTTTTTTTTTTAATCTAAATTTTTTGGTTATATTTTATAAATGTGACTATGCATGCAGTTTTTGCTGTGCTTTTCTGTGTCTGGGAGTGCACACAAAAATCCTTTTTACATCCATCCACCATTGATGTAAAATGGCGTGTTGTCTACATCATTGGTGGAGAGAGGAACTACAGCGTAGTGTAGCTGGGGATTTCAGTTCTCTGCCCCTCGTGAGCATGAAGGTGTGCTCTGTCTTTAAAGGAATACTCCAATGTTTTGAGCAAAATACCCTTTTTTCGACTTGCCCAGAAATGCAAAGAAATGCAGTTATTTTGGTGCAGTCTGGTCACATTTAGGTTGTTATATAGTTCTGAGCTGTCATTACACCAAAGCTTACTCCCTTCTTTCTCTACCTTGTGTCATTGTTGCCTTCAGGCCTTGTAACATTACAATGAGATGGCATGTTTCTGGTGAAAAAGGTTCTGGGCGATCATAAGCTCACACGCAATGCATCCTGGTACATGTAGGCAGAGCCAATAAGACTCTGTGAGCAGAAAAACATGGATTTCTCGGCCAAAATAATAGACACTGGGAATTTTGTGGAATCACCTGCATACATATACAGTTGCTGCTGATTGCACATCCACAAAATAAGTGGTGAAATTTTCCTTTAAAGATAGCAAGCATGCTCATGCTCAATAGTCTGCTACTGACTTCACTAGAAATTTTATCGTCACTGGCAGAAATTTTGCAGTATTTTCACTGGGCCAATTTGTACACATGTGCACATGTACATTTGCCCACATGTACTCGTTACATGTGGTCTCAAATTTACCAGAACATGAATTTTCCCATTCGTAGCTTTCTGTCAAAACTGACACAAACAGGATAACAGTTGTGATGACAAACACATTTTCAGCCCAAAGTTTACATTGGGTAGCCTCATAAGTCAGCTTAAAGCTCAGGTTTATGTAGATTTACTACACTAGGCCTATTCACAGTATTAAGTTTACCTGTGTTAGTTATCATTCAGCAGACTATAGCACAAATGACCCTCTAGAGATATTATACACAATCTGTGAATCTAACATACTGAATTTATAATCTCATTAATGCTGTACAATACATTTACCATTGGCCCAGCTACAGTAGCTGATTCAGGAACTTTATTTGCCAGACCACCCCATACTTATGAGTGCCTATACACTGTTGATGTGTGAAAAATTAAAGCTGTGCAGTTAAATTGGAAATCGTACCAACCTAACAGTGATATTGTCATTTTCTTCAGTGAGAGTCCATGATGATTTCTTCTGTTCTTGTGTAGTGATGCAGAGGTCATACAAACGATTGGCCCTTTTCCAAATATTTAACTTCCATCTTAGATTGCAAAGCCATGCAGCTAAGGAGCTGTGGTGCAGTGTGGGCAATCTCAGCATCTTTTCACCTCAGCCAGTTACTTTGCCCACAGCACACTGTTTGGTTTCTCAGTAGCAAAAACAGTGGCAGTTTGTAAAAAGCAGACTAGTGTGAACATGCCATAATTATCCAGCCACAGTGCCAGTGCCAATTTGGAGGATGTGCTGGAAAACCTCAAGGAAGCAGCATTTCCAGCAACTCTCTCACAGCCAAGATGTTCCTGGCTCAATTTATGTAGGCCCCTAGGTTTCCTAATGTATGGCAAAAGGATAGATGTGTTACTGTCATGTGCCAAAAATCCGCAGAACATAGGACCCTGGGAACTTAGGAATGACTCCTATTAGTAACACCTCTGTTTACCCTGCTATTCATGTTAAAATGGCTCCTGTGAAAAAAGAGCGTTAGGGTAAGCTGACAAATTAGAACAGATGTCCCTCTTGGTGATGTTCCTGGGTCATTTGTTTCCACAGCCAGAAATATAACTTACCTGGCAAAGGATTTTTGAGTAATCAGTATTAAACCCTACCACATCCAAAAGTTGTATTTGCCTCATTTTGTGCTGTGGGGTAGATTCAAGAATTTATGTAGGCTAATGTCCACTGAGTAAAATTAACTTTGGCATAACATGTAGACTTTAGCTGGCAACTTCACAAGCACTACCCGTTCCCAGTCCCTCACCAGTGCAGTCTGTGTGACCTGACAGGATCTGGGACACCAACAACAAGGTGCACAGACTGCAGCAGTGAATACATTGATTTTTGACAGCCTAAATTCAAGTAGACTCAGGCCATTAATATTTATGTGCAGATTAAACAATTTAAATTAAAACCAAAGCTAGTAGCAGTAGTAGTAAGTTAGGAAAAGTAATATTTGAAGTAGTAGCTCTAGCTATTTTTAGTTCCTTTCCTAATGCAAAAGGAGGTATTGCATGGTGAAACAAGGCTCGTAGTCCAGCAGACATTAGTACAACACTGCCATCTGTCAAGGTTCTGTGGGGAAAATATAAAGTACACGGTTACCTGGAGTTTAAGTGATAAAACATCTCCAAGAGCTCCCCATGTACATGTTCGAGTTGCTTTTATTGTAAAGGGGCCAAGCCAGAGGAGAGTACACTGTTGGGTATTTACAAGACAAATGTCTTGGCAAAAGTGGAGAGTAGCACAAACTGTATAGTAGAGAGCGCAACAGTGTCCTACTCACAAACACATAAAATTAGTTGCAATAAATGAAATGTTTTAAGGTGGAGGAGGGGATATCTCAGCTCAGGCCAAGATCTGGACTTCCATTTGACATGGTTCATTTGCCTGCCGTGTGACTTTTGGAGCTGTACAGTATGTTGTAATGTGAAATATCTTACTATTAACTCTTGTTCACAGAACGCGAGCTGGTGATAGTACAGGGCCTAGAGGATTTGGACATCCAGGAAGACCAGAACGCTGTGTTTGTGTGTGAGATCTCAGTGGAGGATGTGCTTGGGGAATGGTACAAAAATGGCGAGAGGATACGACCCACCAGCACCATCAAGATCCGCCAGGAAGGTCAGTTGCCAAAACTCAAACCTTTGTCCTGTGAATTCTCCTGTGAATCTATATGGATGACATTCTGAATATAGTAGCACATATTGCAGTACTTCAAAGTGTTGATTGTCCTGCATGTGCTGCACAGAGTGGCCAGTACAATACATCAGTGCTGCCTCATATATTGTAACTTTTGAAGCTAGTAACCTCAGTCTGTATTTTGCAATGATTTTTCCTCATTTATGTATCATAAATTGTTAAAATTATTATTTCAGGGACCAAACATTTTCTTCTCATGTGCAACGTGCGAGGAGAGGACTCTGGAGAAATCAAGTTTGTTGCCAGACACATTGAATCTGCAGCCTACCTGGAAGTGGAAGGTATAACAATAGTATCATACCAGGTGTTTCAAAAGTAGGTCAAATTTTTTGTGTTCATTGTTAATACTCATTGCGCTGTGTGTTATATATTTCCCTGCTTCCAGGTACACTTATTTCTTAAAGGATTATTTCCTGAATTATTTAGGTTAAATGACAAAGTTCAAAAAGACTGAAATGATGCAGTTTTGTTGTTTTTCACATTGACTTTACTATTAAAAATTGTATACCTACTTTTGAAATATGATAAATGTGATATATTTTACTTTGCATTAAATTCTTATTAATATTCATTCCTATCATAGCCTCTCTCACACACATACACACACTCACACACTCAATTACACACAGTAATTCTTTAAATTAGTTATTCCATAGATCTCCAGCACAAAAGAAAAGAAAAACACAAATTACTGAGATATGAGTGAAGTGTCCAGGTGGCTTATCAGTGTTAGAAAATGCTAAAATTAGTGAATAAATAAATTGTAAGTCAGGTATTATAAATGTGCCAATTCTGTCAGATGACGATATATGCGCATAAAGCGGAGTTTGTCCTTTTCAGAGCTTCCTGTCAACATTGTGAAGCCCCTGCAAGACAAGACCGCCCTTGAGAAGAGCCGTGTGATACTGGACTGCACGGTGTCCAACCCCAGATGCAGCATCCGCTGGTATAAAGGCAGTAATGTCATCTTGCCCTCAGAGCGCTTTGAGATCTGCAGTGAGGGCTGTTATCGCAAGCTGATCATCCAGCAGGTGGCGCTAGATGATGCCGGCACGTACAGCGTGCAGGTTGGAGAGTACACGTGCTCTGCAAACCTCACAGTAGAGGGTAAGAAAGTTTATATCAGATGAATTGCATGGTATTTACTCTTTTATACAGATCATCAAAGTTTTATAATCACGACTGTTCTCATATTCTTGTATCTTTTACTGTTTTACATACATTTCTGTATTGCCACAAGGTTTCTTGATACGGAAATCTTTTTTTTATAAAGCTTGAAGGGTCATTCTGCTGATTTTTATGCATACAGTTGCATTATTTTTTGCTGCTCACAAAAGATAATTTTGTGTGTGCATTTTTTTTTTATTTTGTCAGTCCTTCTACCACAGCTCTAATTTGACAAAGACACTTGGGGACTCTGCTGTGTTGATGAAAACAAGTCAGGATGAAGCTGTCACATTTCAGTGACATACCAAAAAAGTTGGTTACAAAATAACCACAGCATCAGGGTGAGGCTGCTTTTCAGCTTGAGAGGGTCCACCAGTCTCACAGAGGGAGCAACTCATAAATAACCTCATAACGCCATCTAGTGGCAAAATAATGCTAATGCATTAATATTTGATACTTGGAGGTCATTCCGGGATATTTCTCATAGAACACAGCCGCTGCTGTTCACATGCAGAATTTATTCTCACTCTCGCCTCATTAAGATTTCAAGTGGTAATACAGAGATTTGCAGTGGTAATTGGAGACAATCCTTTTTAAAAAAATAGTTTTAGTTTTTTTCCTCTGTCCTGAAATCACTTGGCATTAAAGTCCAGAGGGCTGTACTACGAAGGAGGCTCAACATACCCAGGCTTTGTGTTCACTATCAGGCTCAACAAAACCTAAAGCTCCAGTCAAAGTTAAGTGGTATCACGACGGTGGTTATCATCAAGGTTTAAGTCCGGCTGTCAGCTTTGTGCTCTGTGCGCGTTCACAGAAAAGGGGGCGTTTTGGCGTCATATGATTCTACTTCCGTGAAAAATGGACCGTTCACGGGCTGCATATTTCACGCAAGAGGAGCAGTTTGTCTCCATGGAAAGCTCTGAAAATTTTAAAAATAAAATTAACGCCAAGAGCAACAATGTGGCCGCACATAAGGCGAGAGAGGAGTGCTGGCAGAAAATTGCTGACCGAGTGAATGTGTAGGTCAACACTGACTCATTATATTTTATATATTCATTCAGTATTATGAATTTTAGTTTAGAAATATGTAACTTCAGTAGCTTTATGGGAGTGCTGTCTAGGAATTGTAGGTAAAGCCTGAGGTTAAGTCAGGTGACTGAAGGTGTGTGTGGGTGAGTCTAGCAGTTGGTTACCATGGTTACATGACAATTTTGACCTCTTTACGCTGCTTAGAGCTACTTGTGAGTAGTTTCAGATAACTGTTCGTTACATTTGAAGTTTAACTAGAATTATGGAGCCATTTCTGTTGATGTTTGTTCCTTTATTGTTAAATCTTTTTTTCTAAATCGGAATAAGTGGCGTTTGGAGTGCGTTTGAATCACCACGGGCTGCTCCCGTCCAATCATCACCTTCGGATGCCGTGACAGTCACCGTTATTAGCCTACATAAGGTGTTTCCTTTAAAAAAGTAAGCTAATATAACAAAGTATGTGATACAACGGAATATTTATAACAAACGTGAAGTCTGTGCACCACTAATAGTATAGGCTACCCACATTGTGCAGGTATAGCCTACTATTAGCGCCACGCACACCGTTTGCCCTACTGCGCACAACGTCTATCCGTGGCATTCCTGACACTTGGCTCAACAAGTGAGCAAATGTAGCGTATTCCCTCAGATGAAAATCTGTACCGCTCATGGAGAATATCGTCAGGGATCCGCACGATCCCTAAATACTCTTTGTCTCCGTAATGAGCCACGGACAGTCCTGGCTCCCAGCTCCACAGGATCATCAGTGAACGGTGACGCCATCTCCAAAAGAGTTAAATGGTGAGATAGCGCCGCTTTTATATCCGGGCGGGGTTAAACTTAGCTCATAACCTGGTCGGGACCAGGTTATGAGTTAAGCATAAGTTACCATGGTGATCTAGCCGGGTTAAAAGAGAGCCACCTTCGTGATACAGGAAAGCCTGGCTTTAGACTCAACATACCTCGTTAACCCACTAAACCTGCTTCGTAGTACACCCCTCAGCACTGCCGCATCTTATTTATTTATTTATTTGTTTGTTTATTTTCACCTGGGATGTGTTAGTTTCTGTAGGAAGTGCTTTCTTCTTTGTCTGTTCAGCCATGGTGGCTTTCACTCTTTATTGTAACTGCTTATTTTTAAAAAAGCTGTTACTTCTGCCAGAAGCATAAAGCATATGCTTCCATCAGTGAGGTGTATCCTTGATACACTGAAAATGCAATAATCAATACTTTGCCAATAAACATCTTTCCAATTAACTCTCATGGAGTACAGGAGCTGCAAAGCCCTGTTAACAGCCATGCCTCTATTTGTTGCCGACTCAGCCCAGTCTCTGCTGATGATCAAAGAGCTGGAGGACGTGGAGGTCACGGCCCCGGAGGAAGCCTGCTTTGAATGCGAGGTTTCAGTGCCTGTCCTCAAAGCGCCTGTGTGGAGCCTGAATGGGGAGCCTTTGCAGCCAGGCCCAAAGGTGCTGCTGGAGAAGATGGGCACCATCCACAGGCTGACCTTCAGACAGACTTCGGTGGACATGAGCGGCTTGGTGGAGTTCATTTCTGGAAAAGCAAAGAGCAGTGCCCACCTTCAGGTGCTGAGTAAATGAAACAAGGTACTGTGTCATTTTCCTTAGTTTTGCTATTTATTCAACATGCTGAGTGGTTTAGCTGATATGACAGTTGGCAGTGTCAGACTCTTATAATACCTCCTATGCAATGCCTCTACATTTTACATTCATGAAAGGCCATATTTAATGACATTTATGAAATAATTATTTATCTTTCATTTCAAATCAGTTGCAAAGATGACATTTATGAAACAATTATTTATCCTTCATTTCAAATCAGTTGCAAAGATCTCAAAATAACTTCTTGAACCTGTTATGAAATAAGGAGTTACTGAAATCACTCCATTAAATACAAAAAGAAAAATTTGCATCCCATTTCACATACAATTTTACACCCATGGCACACCTACAATGGAAATCTGAGCAACCAGGAACAATGTCAGGTCAACAGAATTCTAATAAACTATTCAGGACCACAGGAAAGGTAGACCTCTTGACTAAAACAGTTTGCAAACAAACACTTTTATCACATGAAAAAGAGCTGCAGACAGCGTTCACGAAAGCTGTTTGACATGGACTAATTTGTATTGTAATGCAGCAGTGCAACGATGTGTCAGTTTATCAGTGATGGAAGAAGCACTGAAATCCCTTACTTAAAAATAAACATCGCTGCATCCAAAACTTTACTGAAGTCTAGAGGTATGAACAAGATAAAATCATCAAGATCAAAAGTGGAAGTATAGTTGTTGGGTGTTAAATTATTCATGCAGTAACATGTGAGAAGTATTTTAATGTAGTTCTAATGCACATGTGTCAAGTTATGTGCCATGGAGGGCCAAGAGGCTGCAGGTTTTCATTCCAGCCAAAAACTACATCAGGTGATTTGACTGATCACCTCACCTTAAAGCAGAGAGGAGGAACCAATCAGTGAAAACACCTGGAGGAGTTTTTGTTTGGAATGAAAACCTGCAACCTTTTGGCCCTCCATGGCACCAGTTTGACACCCCTGTTCTAATGGCTCCATAAGCTGTTAAACTGAACTAACAATCCATCAACTTTCATGAGCTTATTATATGCTTTACAATATACAATGTTTCCCCCTTCAGTCATTTTCTTGATTCAAACTGTGTCAGTAGCATCAGCTGACCGCCTGGTGTACTGAGATGGTTACATTAAGATCCCTATCATTTTAAATCATTATTAAAAGTGACCACTAGATGGGGGTAAAAACAAAGTCTTAGGTTTGCTGCTCAACACTGAGGAGAAGTATGTGGCAAGATGACAAAAAGATGAAAAAGGCTTATTAATATTTTATATTTTTTATTATTATTATTTTGCATTGAATAAAAACAGTGATGAAGTTTACCCCTATACATCCTAACCCTCCTCTTGATTCCCTGCCACTATCTTCCTCTCATCTCACCAGCACTGTTGTGCTCCCATTACTGCAGAATGGGCAGGTTCCCAGAAGCCCCTGCTCTCGGCAGAACAGAAGAACACACAGACAGAGAGCTGCATAACCAGACGGACATACAGACAGATAAAATCAGTCTGTAGGCGAATCAGTAAACTAGGGGAGTTGGAAATAAATAAGGGGGTTGTGAGATGGGATGGTGTAAAGCACCAAATGACATCAACCAACAATAATAACCGCAATAGTAATAATAATAGCCAGAGCAATAATGACAATAATAATAAAGGAAGACAATATATCATTAAGGAAATAAAAACAACAAAAAACTTGATGAACATTAAATAATAGAGGGGGGTTGAGTTATTATGAACAGTGAAATGTGGTGTTGGTGAATGGCTCTAGTTTAGGATGTATGGATATATGTGTGTGCATGTGATTTGGTGCTTGTATGAAATCATTTACATAGAAATATGCTCTTTGAGACGGTTTGACCACATTGTGATGTTTGCATTGTTTCTTGTTCTCCAGTCCAAGAGGATGGTTTTCCTGCCGATAGCTAAGGCAGCGTGTTTGGAGATTTGGCTGGGTGGGCTGAGGACAGAGGGATGGAGAGGATGGAGTGGGGTGCTACAGCTCCTCATAAGGGATATTCTGTCTGGGTTTAAGTAATTATCTGCAGGGCCCACTGTGCAGTGTGAATATGTGTCTGAGTCCATAGGCCTCATCCTATAAATCTTGTGCTGCGTGAAATGTGTTCTGTGGATTACCTTGTATTGTATCAGGGATTAGGTTAAATCAACTTAACCATCCAACAAATACACAGCATTTGTACCACACACACTACAAAACCCTGCATTAGTCCACTCGATTGTGAATTGTCTCGAGTGCGTATTAGCGCTCTGCATGACTTGGCACGTCCCACTCGGCCGATGGCAACATATACATACACTGGTTCTGAGAATGCCACATCCTGTAAGTTATATTGGGTGTTTATGACCCTGCTCTATCCATGGGCATGCAGGTTGTGAGATGTGGAGCACATATCCAAGGAACCTTCTAGGGCTACTCACAGGTGCAGGAGAGTAAACTATATTTAGTTTTATTATGTCGTCTATAAATGAAAGGGTATTAGGTTCATTCGTCTGGCTTCGATGGTGGAGGCCGTAAACTCACCAGGCTGTAAACTCCAGTCAATATGCACCACACGCAGGCTGCACGCACATCTTAGAAATAAGAAATGAAAATATACACCTGCATCTCTAGAGTATGACGCCCGAGAGATATTATATCTCTTGCAGCGTGTAAAGAACCTGGCAGATCGGATGGAATTCATGTGAATAAGACAGTGAAGAGATTATGATGAAAATGCAGAGGTCTTAATTTGGTGATTTAATTACTAGTGTCGTAAAACATCAGAAGTGTGTTTTTCCCAAGCTGGAAATGAAACCCTCAGCCGCCGGTCCAGTCGCTACGTAAAACCGAGGGTTGTTTGAGGTGAAATCTAGGGTTATTCAGGCTGCCTTAGGTAAAGGAACGATCGCATTCTTTTATTTATCACCTACCTCTTGCAATTGAACTTGATGTTAGAAGTCAGTTTCCAATGAATAGCCGTATAATGTGTGATGGTTGTGTGCTGGTCATGAACTGTGCATCAGCTGAAGCAAAGGACAGTTTTACGGTTTGACAGAATAAGGCCAAGCTTGTTGATGGATGCTCTTGACTTCTTAGTCTAATTTTTTTTTCCTCTGCTCAAATTTCGCAGGTGACCCCTGGCTGACAGCATCATCGCCTAATTGTCATCACCTAATTGAGATGGATTGATTGTTTATTGTGTTGACTTTTCAAACTGTAGCGCTGAAGTGGCTAATACATTTACATGTCCTTCAAAGCGGTTAAAAACAGGGTCAGGAGAGATTTTCTTGCAATTTAATCACATCAGCAAGTGGATCTTTTCATGAAATGCTATAAAAAAAGAAAAAAAAAGTTATTTTCAGAGGAAAAAAGCTCCATGAGTCTATAAAGAAATGTATGAAAAGCTTTTTCACCCCCATGTGAACTGCAGTTTCAGTGTATTTAAAACACTGTCATCTATATTTGTGTCAGTGAATTTCACACTCGGATGTTGAAAAATTAGGTTGTGGAAATACATCCAAGGTTGGATACATACAAGAAAAGAAAATCCAGTGTAACCTGCACTGATTTCTACTGTACATAGTGTGAAAGCAATTCAGTCATAATGCACATACAAAGAAAATGTGAACAGACAAATGAGGTGCATGACAGCCTTTCAGGCCAAACTGAGCACAGAGCAATAAGATCTTGTAAAAAAAAAAAAAAAAAAAAGTAATGTGCAATCAACCTTGAGATGCAAATCCAATTTTCTCCTTGGTGTTTTGAACGGGAATAAAATAATGGAATCTCAATAAAGCATGTGGCATGATCAAAGTAAAACAGATGTCCTGTGTAAAATCAGCCATTTTTGAAGTCACTCTTCCCCCGTGCTTTTCAGAGATTCCAGTGAAATGTTTGCTATTTCTTGACTTTCAGTGCAACCTGAAATAAATAGTAAATGACTTTGCTTTTTGTCAGCTTGCAGTCAGCAGTTTGAGAATGATTGAAGGTAGAAACAACACTTGAGAAACTATATGCTCAACTAGAACTGGCTTTCATACTCCTTTACACATGCAACTGTGTGACTCTACAATTCTTTCAGTGTAAGCCTCCCATATATCAAAGCATGTCTTTTGTGTGGCTGTGAGAGTACTCTGATTTGTATTGTTTATAGTGAGCAAGGATACCATTTTCAGGTATTATATATATATTATATATATATATATATATATATATATATATATATATATATATATATTAAAAAAAACCACCATGCTAGTTTTCTGTTAAAAGCTTTTTTTTTTTTTTCTCCAACAGCCATTTATGCATCTCAAGTTTAGAATTTGCTGCAAGTTTTAATGGGGTTATGTGGCAAAGGTTTTTAGAGTTGAACTGCCTAGTATCAAATGACTCATTCATTACTTTTAATTTCATGTTTATTTTTCACCATTTGTCCATTGTATAGATTTTTTTTTTAAATGTTCGATGAAAACTGAAGTTCAAGGCGGTGTGAGGAAAGTTGTGTCTTGGAGTGAGGGGCTTGTAATGTAAATACATTGGGCCAAAAATCAGGTTATTTAGGAAAGCAATGAGTTAAATATTACTTGATGACCTTGGAGTGTCAAGGCATAGTAGTTTTAATGAAATGCGTTGCTGGGTGGGTTATTTTTGATTAACTTAATGGAGAATGAAAGGTGTTCTCAAAATTGTCTGTTCCATATTCCATTTTTCCATTTCACTTATTTCCACCGCTGCCATGTTGTCTTGAAAATTAGTGTAATGTGAAACATTTACTGTAGTGAAAATGACCTCTTTCAATAAAACATGCTTTATTGATGCAAGGTACAAATATCTCTTATTGTATTTTTTTTTCTCAATCTTAACATTTATCAGCAGCAATTTAAACACTTAAAACACTTTACTTTAGCCAGTTTCTTTACTTGAGTGTCAACATTAATACTCTTGTTGGATACAGTAAAAAAGTTAAATCATTATTTCAAGAAAGGTTACATTTTCTTTCATGTATTATTACATTTGTTTTTTTGTGGGGTTTTTTATTTTTTGTTTTTTGTTTTTTCCTTTTGTTGAATTTTAAAACTATGGAAATACTCACGCAGACACAATCACACGGAAACCCACACACACAAATACATGGACAAACTCACACTCACACCAGATTGAGGCAAAATGAATCAGGGCTAGGAACATGTCTGGCAGAAGTCTCCCCTGTCAAAATCAACTGAAAGGGCAGTACCCTCGATTGATGTCACAGATTCAAAGCTCAGATTCAAGTTCAACAACGGGAGGCAACAACGTGCTTCAAAATCAAATGTCAAACCCGTCTAAGATGATGCTGCAGACCACTACAGCCTCCTCCTGAAGACAGAAACAAACTGCATTATTCATGGACAGCCCATCGTATTCCTTTGCCCACATCAATTCAACCAAAAACTTAAAACACCTTTTTCAACATAGGTAAAATTACATTATTAAAAACACATCAAAAAACGATTGCCTAAAATCCTGATATATGTACAAAAATAATCTGACCACATCTGTAATGGCACTTTGTGAATCTGTCCATCAGACATGGGATGAAAAGTCTGACCACTGTGTGCGTTCCGTCCGGAGAAAAGATGGAATTTCTCTTAATGCCTATATCCGGTCTGTCTTACTACTCCTCCAAGAGTTGTTGGTTGGTTAAGTATGTAGTCAACCAGATGGATACCCAAATTAGGGCATTTTGTGCGAATTGGATTGGTACAAATCATAATTGAAAGATTTATCACACAATAATTTGATTACAGTACTGTTTGGACAGAGTGAAAATGGTAAACCAGTGATGGTTTTACCAATCATCTGTAATGTAGTGAATGACTACATTTAACTACAGTGGATTACTGCCTGGGTATTTTCAAAGGATGGAAAAACGTGTTTTATCCAAACATGTTTTTCATGTTTTTGGGACCACTTTTCCCAGCAAACTGTGCTTGTTCACAGCTTGCCAAAATTATTGCTATACAATTAAGTGCATAGTGTTTGAGGCACATAACAATTTGAATATTGTAGTGAAATATGTCATATGATGAAACAATTTAGCAAAAATTCTACAACATAAATCTAATTTAATCTTTACAGCTACTATGATTGTCTTTTAGTACAAACATATATAATTGGGTATTTTAGGCATAAAAAAATAAGTTGAGTAACAGGTTTCAGTCCACCTCAAAAAATAATCTTCTAAAAACAGGATTCAGTGTGAGGATTGTTAAAATGTTAATTACAATGCTACATTGTACTGCAGGGGAAAAATGACTGATATGGTTCATTTGCATTTATAGAACGGCACGACTCTTCACACAATCCGGGTTTATGCCACACTTACAGTCCTTACTGCCCAATACCAACACCAACACAATAGCTGCACTGCAAAAGACATCTTTAAAAGTCATGTAATCTCATATTCAGTCTCAAAATATATATACATATTTTTTTTTTTTCTGTAAAACAACTGAATTAAATCTGACAGTGGGATTCTAATAGTTTCCAATGGACTGCCATTGTCATGCACTGGAAGATTTATTTCCCTTGTTATAGGAAAAGTAAGACTGGAACACAGGATTAAATCACTTAATAAGTGAGACATTTTTTGCAGTGTGGTCCTTGTTGTGGGAAGCAGCGTGGAGCCTGCGTCCACCAGCCTCCGTGGCCCCATGATGACAGCTGCTGGTGCTTATGATCATACTGGTTTCCACTTTTTGTTAGCTTGTAGTCCTCTGCTGCTTAAGAATATCATAGATGTCATCCACTTTGCTTAGTCTCTCAAAGAAAGGGATGAGATCGAGGAGCTCAGTGTCTGACATGTCATCAAACCAGGAAGCTACAGGGACCTGGAGGTTTGACAGAAGAGGACATTAAACATGCTGCAAGTGGATGTTCTGGATTTACATTTTTCAAAAGAAACTAGCACGAATCTAAGTGCCCTATATGTCAGTTATATGTCAAAGTGCTGCATAGAAATAAATTAAAATAGCATACTGCGTTGTCAGGATGGAAGACATAGGAGGCTGGGGAGTTGTCGATGATGATGACCTTGTTGAGGTCACGACCTAACCGGCTCAAGTCTTTAACATAGTTCCCTCTGTGGAAGACGCAGGACTCCCGGAAGAGACGACAACGGAAAGCACCCCATTTGTCCAACAGGTCCGACACAGGATCTGCATACTAGCAGCGGGAGAAAACAAACACACCATCTTTAAATAGCACTGAGTGTGTGCTATCCTGCGGCTGTAAGTAGGTGCAGCTGTGTTGGTTTACAAGGTACTCTAGCATGCAAAAACAACAAGGAAGAGGAAAAATACAGATACGCCATGTAAAATAACAACCCCAAACCATTCCCCTCTAAAGAAACAAAGTCAAAATTAGAAACAAACAGTACTGAACTGGGTAGCATAAACTCAAAGTAAAACAAAACTGACACTGTAAGATTCTAATGTCCCCAAAAGGAGAAAGCTGATTTCTGGATTAGTGGAACAAGATGCAACTGAAGTTGAGCTTGGGCATGACGGGGCCATAGCCCTCAGATGCCATTCAACACATTGCATGGCGGTCAGCTTTGTGTCAATGTGTCGGTCTAGCTGCTCGCTGGAGCATGTTATTTTGAAAGAGGAGCAGAGGGGAAAAACCTTTGCACCACATACACCAGTAGCATGGGCATTTGTTTTTATTTGCATATATGTAAAAAGCTGAGATGACAGGGAAAAAAAAAACAAAAAAACACTACATCATAGCCACAAACTAAAAGCACATAATAGTAAAGTCTGGTAGAGTCTGCTACAATTATCTGCATGAATGATTTTTACTTGAGTGAAACAACCAGTATCAGCTTTCAGTATTTCTGATCATTTAAATAATCCACAACTCCAATCCGCAGCTGATGCAGTTCAGTCAGGCTCTTACACCAGCCTACATCAGCCTTCAGCCAACAACTACATGAGATCCCTGCATTGTGAGTTGGGGCGATGCAGGCCAGAATATTTAAATTATGTCCTTCACCTGCCCAAAGGGCCACCAGGCTTCTGGGTTTGGCAAGCGTTTGCTGACTGACACTCCTAGCAAATTTTTTACTTAACATAACACTAAACATTTTTATTTACCCTATCTTACTGTATTATTACATATTTTCCCCTTTGCAGGTATACTGATTATTTAGGAATTGCTGAATGTTCAATTTGTTTGTTAAAATGATTACACTTAAATTAATTAGATCTATAATCTGTATTTACATTTGTTTTGATTTCAACATCTAGTGTATTACACTGAGTACAATACAATGCTGCTAGAAGGCACTGAGCCACAGCCTTATACCAACTCTGAATGTGAAATTAAATGACTTAACATATCAGTCATTGAGAACTAAAAAAGACTTTTGAGCTTGGATAATGAATGTTTTGTGAGCGTAACACTGGCAGCCGAGCAGCTTTGACTAATTTAAAGGAAACATTCCCTTGATAGCTGATAGCTTAGGCCATGTCTGATGTCCAGAGGCTATATTAGAGCTTTGGGGTAACCTGAAAACTACTAGGTTTGGGGCCACATATACTAAAAATATATGCAATCATGTTCCTTTAGGCAAATGTGCTTACCAAAAATGAAAGGGGGAAAAAAAAAAGCTTCCAGACACAGTGGAAAGGTCTGGGTTAAAAGGTCTAAAGGTTCACGTTAGAGGTTAGGGAGGGAAAACATATAAGTGAGTGTGATTTCCTGACAGGTATGTGTTATGAATGGGGGTGTATATCTAAGGTCATCTATAAATCAGACACAGCAAAAATGAGGTTGGGCTTCCAGTAATTCTAAGCGTAACATTTTGAAACAGCAGGTGTCACTTTTCACATTCGGTATGGAAAGGTTTGTTTACAACGGTTTGTGTCCGTCTACCTGCAATATATGGTCACGTTAAACCAGCAGTTACGTGGCATCCACAACAGTGAACTTACCTTAGATAAGCTGGCAGTGAATAAAACACACTCAAACAATTCCCCCATCCGTTTGAGGAACTCATCAACGTGGGGTCGCTTCAACACGTACACCTAGGCAGAGACACATAAGGCATACAGAATGAAATCCAAAGCATACTTCAACTACCAACAGGGATATTATCATGGACATACACATACGACAAAAAGAGGAAATAAAAGAAAAGCAAAATAAAAGGAAATAGAAATGAACTGAAATGAAAAATGAATCCCCATACCTGCGCTGAATAGCTAATTCAAACACAGCAGGGCAACAAACCAATGTGGTGGTGGTGGTGGTGTTTTTTTTTTTTTTTTTTTTTTTTTTAACCTCTATACATGTCATATATTCAATGAAAAGACAGTAACAAAATTAATTTAATTCAGTATATTATCTAATGCAAGCATGGATTCCCTCTACAGTGATTTATTTTCTTTTCTGCGTTATCTACCAATGAATACAATTAATAATAACAATAATAATTCAGTAAAATTTTGTGTATAAACCTCAACAGGATTTTATACCTGCTCCCACTAAGATGCTGGTGGCCTTGTTTCTGAACCAAGTCATCCCGAATAGGCTTTCCCCCTTTTAACAAGCCTATCCTGGATTACTTGAAACAGACCCAAGCCCTATGGAAGACAAGGCTCCTCTGTCTTCTGGGAGGCCTGGCACAACAGGTTGCAGTTACCATTTAAAGACTCGGAGGAATAGCCGCTGCCATTTCCCAGCACCAATGAGCCGGGCATAATATACGCTATGGACTGAGATTGATGGCCACTGATTTCTGAGAAGCCAGCCAGGGTTTCCTCATTTCGTCAGGCCACTGAAATAGCCACCTGCTGCTTGAAGCCGTCAACAGGGAGGGCCACAGCACTGTCAGGTAACCAGCACAGTGTTTCTACTGCACTGCATGAAAGATTTTCAATTTTATTTCCTTTATTATTGCATCTGACAGAATCAGCTCGTATAGCGCCATCCTGCTGTACACGTCTAAATACACACCTAAATGTACACCACACATTCTGGTTACTGGTGTGCGGTGTTTACAATGGCAGTCATTGTAGAAGGGAACCCTGCATCTATCCTGCGGGATTCTCCAAATTATTCTTCTTTGGGGGTGGACAGGAAGTGTAGTGAACATGTATACAGTGTGACTTCTGTGATGGCTGCTATACACCTTGATCTTATGTTCTTAGTGAAGCAATATAAGTAGACAATACAGTGAACAGGCATGTGCGTACCTGGTGAACTGTTCCATCAATTTCCACTGGAATGATAAAATCTGCGTTGTTCACTGGCTGTTAAAAACAAGAACAGGAGAATTTATTAAACACAAACTGTATTTTTTCTTTAACTCTCTCCATGAGGGAGAAGGTCTAGGCAGTTTTATTTAAAAAAGACAGCATGCAGTAACAAATCAAAAGTGAAGATGTGTCACACATAAGTCACAGAAGACGCCGCCTCAGCGTCTTGCAAATAACACCGCACTGTAAATAATCCGGCTCTTGTGACTTCCACCATTGAAACATAGGGCCGACAGAATCTGACAAGACTTATTAAATATCTGATTTATTTAGGCACCTCTCAAAGCTGAAATATGCCTCTCAAATGTTAGGATCATCACGAGTGCATTCTATGTAAGGCATTACACCATGACCTAAATTGGTTTTCTATGAGGTAATGCAAATATGAAAGATAAAACGAACACGATGCATTCCTGAGGAGTTAAAGTAGTGCAGGTGAACTGATTTTACTGCATACATACACAGAAAATGTAAATAGCTATGTGTAATTAATACACTCAATATATTAACATTTACATTGCTCCATCTTTCCCCTGCCCAGGCCCTGGGGATGAAAATTAGCTGCCTAGCTATACCTATTAACATAAACTTCTTACAGGTTTATGTATAGTCCCTGTTAAATAAGTTAAATAAAACATAAAATTTTGACAAGACTTTTTTTCCCCTCCTCATTACTGCATTTCTGGCTTCTGGTCTGTCGGCTGCACCAGTCAATTCAAATGTTTCATGTTCGATATTTGTACTGAAAAAAAAAAACTCTCCTGGCATGAATGTTCAATTCTCCAGTAACAAATCATATCAAATATGGAAGTTTACATATGTACATACTATATATAACAAGCAGCACATATATTTACATACATAACAATGCTTTTCAGGACACTGCTTCTACTACCTGAGAGCAAATGTCATGTTAAATGTTAAACATTATATATCACGTCTAATTCCAGCATTGAATTACACAAATTCTGCAAAATTCTGTCATAGTTTTGCCACAGATTGACAAGTTTCCAGCATCATGCCCAAATTTGAAGCTTGTAAGTTGCAAAGTTTTAAATTGTGAACTTTACATTGCTCCCAGAATTGAGATTTGTCACCCTGGGCTGCCAATGACACACCAAAGTACAGCAAGTTATTGCTGCAGGCTTTTTTTTTTTTTTTTTTTTTTTGGCTTTTGACTAGTATGCCTGCTCCTACAATGTGTTTCTGATTGCCATGCTATTAATTTCTTCACCCCTCCTCCACTATCACCCATGGGCACTGCACTAGATAGTTAAAGAAGATATGTGTAGATTGGTGGGGGTCAAACGTGTAGTATGGCATCTCTCTCCGCCAAGACACGGCAAGAATTTATCCCACTATGAATGCCTAATCTGACATGATGGCCATCGTGACAGAAATATTGTGTTATTTGATCCTTGTCTAAGGCAGTTATTTTGTTGTTGCAATCCTACAAAAGAAATAAATAACTATAACCATATATATCTAATGTTTTATATACTGTCTCTCTCATAACCTTATTCCGTTACATTATAATGTACCATATTTCACATAGTTTTGTTTTGTTTTAATAAGTGACATTTGATGACTCTATAAGATTCAGGAAAAACCTTATATTGTATTTATGTGTCACAAAGTCCTGCTACAACACATACTACTGATGTTATTTTTGCACAAGCTTGTAATGCTGGAATCCACAATTTGCATATTGTCATTCCAATGTTGATACTTATGGTAAATTGTGATTGTCTGTTGTGTCTGTTTATATAGCCACTCTACTTGTATTTATATTGTTCTGTTCATATTTATTTGCTCTTCTTCTTTGATTTATCCTATTTAAATATGCGGCTGCAATGGGCCAATTTTTCTCAGTTTCACCTGATTTAATCCAATGAACCACCTACATGGATTGGTGCCATCTAACACAAGTTGAGTCATTAAATGTACTTTTAGAAAATGTTATTTTTTATATCCCTGTTTATTGATTTTTTTATTTATCTATGAATTTATCTTTCGTCTTTTTTTTACTTGGAGTATACACATGCACAAACACAGTATCTTTCATTCCCATACAACCAAAGCTGGTGGCCATCATTAACCTCCTACATGGCGCATTTCGCACTATTTTTAATATATGTGTCAAACTAATAATGAGTTTTATTGGTCCACTTGTGCCAAACATGGAACTTATGGTCTGGCGTTGTTTACACGTCGCTAGTGGCAATATCCAATGACATCCGTTAGGACAGTCTGTGACCTGAGAAGGACTAAGCAGCACATGGCATTCATTACATAATTTGTCGTGACACGGGACCCTTGCTTTTGGCATTGATTACTTTGTTTGCTAAAATGCTACCTTAAAAGGTATTAAAACTGATCAAAAGGCAGCCAGTTATTTGTAGGCATAATGTGAAAGAGAATACTATCTCTGAGAGCTTAAAGTGCATATTCACATATAATAATACTGCTGAAGTACAGGCTGTATGGAAATTCTGTTGTGGTGAGAGTTCATTTCCATAAGTAAATTATATCACTATGAACAGAACAATCAGGAAAGGCTGTATTGGCAGTGTTTTTTTTTTTTTTTTCCATTGTGTTTGACTAAAAAAACTTATTTTTTTTGCATTGAATGCTTTTACATTTTAAGTAACATTTTGATGTTACTCAGACTTCATAATTGGGTGTAAATAAGAGCTGAACATGACCTTTTCAGGAATTCCCTTTTCTCTCTGCTTCTGCCTTTATTGCAGTCACACCTAATCTCAAGTGTTTTCCATGCATCACAGTGGGTTGTTAAAGGGGCTGGAGCACAACACTGGAGCAGCAGCACAGAATAAACAGTTGACTTCTAGATGGCACTCATGTCTGATTCGTGCATTGTCAAAGTTCACTCTCACCCTTCCCACAGCCTCTTTGTCCCCCTGCTATGTGCCAAGGAGGCTTCACAGCCTGAAACCAAGAACAGCCAGGCTGAACAACAGCTTCTTCTCCACAGCGGTCATGCTTCTAAATACACTGATGCCCCCCAATCATACAGCTATCACACAGCTAAGCCTAGATGCCCAGCCCACCACCCCCTCTCCCCCTCTGACAAGGTAGTTATTCCTCTGTTACTGACAACCGTATATGTCTGTATGTACAAGTGCATGCATGTGTATTTCTTTTTTATTTATTTATAGTGCCTGTTTTATGATTGTATTAACTGTCTGGACTGTATTATATTGTGTTTTATTGCACTATACTACTGTATTTTAATGAACTTACTGTTTTAACTACTTTTGTTGTTACATAGCTACTATTGTTGCACCTTGGCCCTGGAGAAACAATATTTCATTTTAAACATGGATGCACATGCAGCTGAAGTGACAATAAACCTGAATCTCAGGTATATTTTGAAGTTCATCTTTTGGCTTTTGTTGCCTAAGATTGCTTTACTTCAGTGAGGACTGGACAGAAGATACTCACTAAGTGCATCTTTGATGTTGTTGTGTATTTGCAAAACAAAAGGAGTAATTACAAGAAATATAAAGCCATTTAGTCCAAATGAATTAAGGGACTGCTGAGCACTGCAACAATTAATTGTCCTTTGATATATCCTTACCATTTCAATCAAATTGGGCAATTTTTAGAATCACACAAAATAATGTATAAATGCAATGTGAACCAGGTGATCACTGAGTATTCATACTATTTGGTTAGACAAAATTGCTGTTGTCTGTGTATCAGTAGCAAAGTAATCTACACAAGACTGTAGCAGCCTTGCCAGCTTACCTTGAATGAACTATGTACTAGTGTTTCATCCAAATCAATGACCACACAGATCTTCCCTGCATCCTTTGATTTGATCTGTGGAAGCAGTGGTTTTGCTGGAACCTGGAGACAACACAGAGTAAAGACAACAAAAAGCCAATTTATCGCAAAGCTTTATATGTAGATACAAAGATCTTTTAACTTTGAAGCCTACAAGAAGAGCTCCAGCAGCAACACTCTGATATTAAACATGCAATTTTCACATATTTACTTAAGCCTTCAGAAATCCCAGTCTGTAGCGCCAAGACATACATATTGTTTGTGTTGCTTGGCACTTAAGAGGCTGACACACTTGTGCTGCAGTGGACTGTGTCCAAGAGGGGGCATTAGAAACTTGGGACACACAGCTGCTACTCTGTTGACGGAGCATGTAAATATCAGCATACTATTCCTCTACTTCAACAAGTGTTCAGAGGTCAGTGTTTGAGAAGCTGACTCTGCTATTAAAAGGAGCTGGCATGACCAAATAGGCTACCTTTACTAGTGAGCAGTTCATGTATGTGTGTCCCTGCAGTTAATTACCACGTGAGGAGAATGGCAGGGTATGTGTTTTACAGGCTGACACAAATACCAGTCAATCTGCCAAGTTGTATCCTTCCCTTACCACAATTTGATTCAGAGCCAACATGCAGCCAGTGCTGTTAGTAATTTCTTAATGGTGTTGTAAAATAGGCCAACAGTATTTACAGGATATTTTCCTTGATTCTCAGATAAATGGAAGTTCAAGCTACAGTTCTGAAAACATAAATCATATCAGGCCACTCTCACTTCCTCCAGTACTTCACAGCTGAGGTGCAAAGACATTTTAATACCTGCTCTTTCGGAGGAATGCAGTACTCGCATTCACAAGGCTCAGTGGATTCATCTTCACTCTGCTCCTCTTCTGAATCCTTGCTTTGTTCAGAGGCCTTGTTTTCCTCA
This sequence comes from Myripristis murdjan, assembly GCF_902150065.1. Taxonomy (NCBI): domain Eukaryota; kingdom Metazoa; phylum Chordata; class Actinopteri; order Holocentriformes; family Holocentridae; genus Myripristis; species Myripristis murdjan. The sequence continues at coordinate 10,540,420 of NC_044000.1, forward strand.
GACTTCTTGGCATCCTCTGGAACTACGCTATGAATAATACCTAGAGGAGGCATTATTATTTCTCTGGATATTTCTTTTAACCCGGAGTGCTCGTCTGTCTCTGGAGTTTTGTCCACAATAGAAAGGTTAGCTAAACTTCCACTCAGCTCAGTATCTTCAATAATACTAAATTTGACTGCTTTGCACTCCTCTGGGCAGACTGCAGGGACTTTAACATCTTGGAATTCAGTCTCTGTAGTACATGAAAGAGCAACTTCTTCCTTTTCTCCAGCAGCGCTTCCATAATTTTTCTGGTCATATGTTCTTCCATCCACAAGGAATCCATTCAGCACAAATGACTGAATGCTTTTAATTTCATATGCATAATATTCTTCAACACCTGGTTCACAAATCTCTGAATTATCAGTGAGTGACCAATATGGCTCCCGTTCTGAACATGCAATTAACAGTTTGTCTTCATCACCATATAATTCATCATGTGGCTCTTCCTGAGGCTCCTCTTCAACATTTTCATCATCCTGTTTGCCTTCAGTTTTTGTTTCTCCTAATTGATCAGTGATAGACATGCTGTTGTCAGCAGATTTATAATTTTGAGCATCAGGAACATCATCCTCATATGCATCTCCCTCAACAGAGATGTCTTCTGCACATGGTGCACACATATTATCAGTAACACATAACTCACAGGACCCAGCTTTAAAGGATTCACTTTCATCACAGACTTCATAAATGTGATGCAAAGGCTCTCTGGCATCTCCTCCAGAAATTTCTGAATCTTTCTCTGCCTTATTGATTACAGCAAAGTCCTTTTGAATGTCATCCTCTGCTTTCAATTCTTCAAGCTTCTCTACTGACTCATGAGATGATATCTCAACAGAGGCATCATTGGCATCAAGTGCATCTGCTTCATAAGCCTCTTCACATGCAGAGTCTGCATCATAACCTGCATCAGATACCCTTGCAGCAGTTTCCCCATTGGTTTTCTCATACCTGTATGCATTTTTGGCATAACATTTCTGAGCCTCGGCTTTCAATTCTTCAAGATACAAGTGGTCGTGGATATCTCCCCCATCAAAACAGGAAATATAAGGTCGCCTTTGTACAAAAGCAAGTTTGTGATGGTCAGCTTTATCAAAGAAGTCAAAGTAATCTTCAATGACAGTATCACCAGTGGCAGTTTTATTTTTGTGATTATTACTTCCATCATTATCACTTTGCTCTATTTCCTCATCATCTTCAAAAGATTCCCACTGGGTTTGTTCATCACTGGAATCCTCCTGAGCACCTTTATCAGACTCCCCTGAGGACTCAGAACCATGTTCAGAGGGAATGCTGCCATCAAGACAAGTCTCAAAGGACTTGGTTTCAGCAGAAGAGCAATCTGATGAGCCATCCTCATCAGAGCAAATCACAGAGCTGTGGTCCAACAATGTCTCACAGGTATGCTCATAATGAGCATCAAAGGTCTTGTCAGAGCTGCACTGCTCTAAGGTTTTGTTCTGCTGAATTTCTTCAGTGTCATGGAGCATCCTGCAGTGCTCTCTGTTTGTACCTGATTTATTGGCATGGAGAAAGCTTTCCTCAGTGAGCTGGATTTCTTCACAATTTTCATTAGGGAAGGCGTCATGTTTACTTTGGTCAGAACCAACTTGAGGAGGTGCATCGAGTTGCAAGGAATTGATCTCTTCTAATAATATGTACGAATTTTCAGCATCGAGTTCCAAATACTCAGAAACATCCGTTTCCTTTAGTTCATCCTCTAGTTCAGGTGGATAGCTTTCATCATGATCATTAGTGAACTCAGTTTGACTTTGGTGAGTTCCATCATACTCAAGTTGAGTGTCACAGTCAAATGAATCCACCAAGTCAGAGATGTCAGGTGCCAAACAAGGTATATCACATTGCTGAGAGGTCTCAGTGTCCTCTGCTGATGTGTCAGGCCCAGAATCAAAGCACTGAAACTGCTGATCAGAAGGCTTGCACTGTTCCAATGACAAAAGGTGTTCTGCACTGCCAGATATGGAATCAGACATTTCACGGTGACCCACAGCCTCACAGTTCACTGCAGATTTGTATGGTTTAAACTCAAAGGACTCAAACTGTTGACCAGAAGGCTTACATTGTTGAGATAACTGGAGGTGCTCTATGCAATGTTCACAGCAAGGGCTACATTCAAAAGCTAAGCTATGATTAGCGCAGTGCTCAGAGGACTTGCAAGGTTTAAAACACTCACGGTGTTGAGCACATTGATCAAATGGTTTGCTTAAGCCTGAAGTCTCACACTGATCAGGTATCTGGTCCAGTTCAAAAGATTCCTCACTTGTTGAATACTGCTCAAAGCTCTCAGAATGTCCATTGCAGTACGTGTAGGATTCAGTCTCTGCAAAATCTCCAGTCAGGTTGCAATGGTCAGCACCAAGCACAGAAGGCTCCATTTCTCTCCTGACAAAGTTTTGTTCAGTAAACTCCACAAGGGTTTTTATGCCAAGTTCAGCACTTTCAATTGAAGGCTTGACAACATCTGTGGCTTCTGATAGTTCAGTAACCAGGCATTGTTCATCAAGCATGACTTCGGCAGATGGCTCCCCTTCTCCACTGACTTTACTTTGCTCAGAGTTTTCCAGGTACATCAGGAGAAGTGTTTCTCAACTTGGCCAGTTACCACTCTGTCAGCTTATGAATTGCTCCAAGCACAGGGTAAGAGACTTGCCTTCTCTTGGGGTCCTACAGAGTCCAAGTCCAAAATGACTGTCAGGTGTCTGTGAAGTCTGTTGAGAGGAGAGTTTGACACGGCTGGTGGGGGGAGTCACTGAGACCACAGCCCGCCTGAGAGAGTAACAGCAGCAGTGGTGTGCACGTTGGCATGACAGGGGGTCACAACCAACACTGAAACTAGCATTTGACATGCCCCCCTCTGCAGGACACCAAGCAATTTATTTTGGGGGCTTGGAGAGACGTGACAAATAACTTCTGGAATATCAAATCTCTATAAAAAGCTGAAGTAAGGCATAAATCTGAAACTGACACCTGAGAACATCTTGACTACTTGATCCCCAGTCCATGATTGCTGATAGCCATGTTGTCTTCCAAGAAATATGCTCAATAAACCATAGGGAGTATTGTCAATTGTCCAAAAATATTACGTAAAGGAATTGTGGTCTGTCGTCGCTGGCTTAGCAAGCACTGATGTCTTAACACATCTAAACATCCTATCCATTAACACTTCTTGATATTCAATAATGCATTATATAACAATTTCCTATTTTTATTTCTTTTTTTGTTTGTTTGTTTTAACCTTTATTAACTCAGGGAAGGCTCACTGGGGACACATTCTCTTTTTTAGCAAGTCACTGTTTCACACTCAGTTAAATACAATCAGGAATTTTACCTGCCCAATACAACTACAGTCTTCCACTGTTAACCACAGAGCACCTCCACTTAGCAATGGCACCTCAACAGTATTTACTGACAAAGGGGGTCTCTCACTTTTTCCCCCAATCATGCAACCTTTCAGGCAGAAGACCATTTCCACCACTCTAGTTAATTACAGTCACCTTGATTGATGCATGTACATAGAGTGCTTTTCAACAGTGCAATGCAATAGTTTCCCAACTGGGAAATATGCTCTTGTAAACATGAAAGAACTTGTGCAAAGAAAACATGTGTTGCTGATCATGTGGCTATCAATCATGTTGACCCCATGCTGCTCACAGACCACGAACAGGCAGAGCGAGAGATAACTGATATCACAGGAAAGGGCAAGAGTGAAAGAGGGATGCTGAGAAATGAGAGCTACTTACTTTGGACAGAGTCCCATTTTCTTCAACTAATAGGGGGGCATTGTTGTTTACCGGAGGTGGCTCTGTTTCTTTATGACAGAGACAGCAGAAGATACTCTGCAAAATGCCTCTGCCACGAGGCTTCTTTGACAGGGACACAGCACCGGTGCCTGAAAGACAGAGGCAGAGGAGAGTAAGAAATATGAAGAGGTATGCATGTTCCCACCTGCGTGACAGAATTGTCTTGCCCTCAGGTTACATGACTGTGGCTATTTTGGTTATACGGCAAAGGGTTAAAGATGTTGCATAACAAAGGTGTATATTTCAGTCACAGAAATAGGTCAAAGAGGGAAAAATTATGATTCTTTGAAATCATGAATTTCGGGGTGCAGATCATTTTCAAAATAAATATGTTTTGTACTGAAACCCTACAAATTTTCAGTAAAAAATAATGAAGAACAGGTAAATGACTGAAATCTTTGCAGAAAGTGAATGAAAATCAGACATCTAAAGAATACATACTTCAGCATCTAACTGCACATATTCGAAAACATGCATGCACATATTATATCATGTATCCAAGTAACAGCAGTTCTTGGCACACACGTGGGCAAAAACACCGCATCAACTTTTGGTGAGGTGATGAGAGGCGGTCTTTACAAGGAAAAAAAAAACATCTCTGACAAATTAGCTGTGCCTTGATGGCTAGTCAGAGCTGTCAGTGCAAGAGATTAGCATGCCACTCTGACATGACTAAATGTGTTGCCTCAGCATAAACAATACCTGGACCTGTCAACCTGCTTTTGTAAATGTGCCATAATTAAAAAATTAAGTATGAGCACTTCCCTGTTAAAAATATATACCTTGGGTGGGGGGCAATTCATAAAAATTAACTTTGTGTTGCTGAAATGTATGCTTCTGTAAAGCCCACAGTATGGTGAATTCAACTGTCACAAGGTTGCATTTTGAGTAGTTTGTGACATAAAAAACACAAATGGACTTCAATTCTACTGAAAAAGGAAGTTGTATAAGCATGTGGGTACATTTGCCTAGATGTCCTGTCCCTTAGCGTCAAAAACGATTATTGTTGCTTCTTCAGTTCTTTTTTCATTTCTGATATTTTCAGTGTAGATTGTGCAAGACAAATCTCAAGCATCCTACAGAAGGCTCTGTGAATGACACCTGAACATAATCCACTGAAATTTAACTGAAACACCGCTCTAATACTGACTGCCACCATCAGCAAACACACGCTGTAATTATGAGTATCGTAGACAGAAAGTATTAATAAAAGACATAGCTTAAAATGTTTTTTATTTATTTGCTAACAATCAATATGAATTAATCTTCAGGTACCACAAATTTGGAGTAGCCTAACTGATAAAAAAAAATGCTACTCAAAACAAGTTTTCTGAAACAGATAACTGCCAAATTTCCTGCACAAGTACACAAACATATACATATATACTTTTTTGCAGATGCACTGAAAATGTCACAGCATGTAACCAAATTCTGCTTCATACAGTATTTATCAAAGTAGAAACAGGCACTTTTTATTCTGACAGTGTTATATCCTGATTCAAATTCACAGATATTCTTGGTTTATAGGTGGGGAAGCAAACCTAAAAAGCTCATTTATGTCAAATCTCTGTATAAAACTGAAATTAAATTAAATTAAAAAATACAAACAAACTTTTAAATTAATCTTTTTCATTGGCTGAGAGAGGTTTAAGCTTCTTCCCTAAACAAATGTGACCCACTTTAAGCCGTGATTCTCAATGGATTGGGGCTGTTGACTGCATCTTTCAACTGGGGTCGAAAGTGGACTAAGCCTCTGGAGAGCAGGCATACAGCAGGGCATGCTTGTCAAGCCATACTTCTCTTGCTCCTGAGCTGAAAAGTTTTTATGCAAACACGTGTGAAGGAACTGGGCAGGTGAAGCTTTTAGTGTTAAAAAACATCACCCTACCCACTGCATTAGCGCTTCTGATATTACACATCACAGAGCTTAAAATAGCCTGCCGGAGTAGCTACTGACAGTGGTTAATGATGGGTCTCCATGTATATATAGCAACACATACTCACACCAGGCCATAAACGGAGTCACAAACAAAACCTTTTTGTGTCACCTACAACACAGAGCAGGAAACAGCTCAGCTGTGTGTTTATCTGGTGCACGAGTGCTAAACTCCATGCACTGGAAAATTAAACTCTGAAAATGCTGAAGCTCTATGCTCAGCCAGATGATGTCATTCTTAATGCTTGGGGAAGATCATGTCTACGGTACAAATGTCAACATAAACAGAGCCCCATGACATGCAGACAGCACTGGCTCCTTATACTGTGAGTGCCCAAATTAAGAGAGGTCACAAAGTGCAAACCAAGAGCTCTATTTTCTAGCATGGCATAAGGAATCAACAGCACAGTTTTGAAAAGTCAATAAAATTGCATAATTCAAAGGATAATAAATGATTAATTTGGCATCCAGGGGCCATATTACAGAAGCTTCGAGCTTACCTTCTGAAATACAATACTGGGAAAAATGCTGTGTTTTTTTACTCACTTGCTTCCATTATTTTCTGAATATTATGTAGGACAGACATTAGAATTTGTTTTTCATTCATTTGCTTCCACTTCGATGTTTCTACACCCCCGGAGGACACCTGCGCCATTGCACCACTCAGCCCTCCCACCTATGGGCGTGGACATATGTCTATAACTTCCTCCTTTTGTATCAGAATCAAAATTTATTTGAAACATGTGATTGTCCTTATTTGACCTTGAGTGGCCAGGGGCTGACATTCTCTGTTACACACATCAGTTTATCTTTTTCTTGGTCTTTTCTCACACCACGACTATCTCACACTGTACAGACTATCTGACAGAAATAGCAATTTTCCAAAAGCTGTATGTAGATTTAAATGATCCAAGGAAAGTCTTTTCACTCTAATGACAGCTTACTATTAGTAATGACTAACTCCACTGATACAGTTAACCTCTGTAGAAAAGCAGTGACTTTTTCAAATCACATCAAGTTTAGTCATTACCACAGCCTTCAAATAGAATCCACCTCATCACGTCCATCCTGCAAACCCTCACCTGGTTACTTGCTACCAGCGTGTAAGCTGGCCCTCGATGTGCCGGATCATACTGTGACAGTGTTCAGAGTCAGTGTGTCAGAAACAATATAGTCCAGTTTTAGCAAAGTGAAATGGCATCAACTTACAGCTATCACTCCATGAAAATGACTCTTTTTCAAACCTTAACTTGCCATATCTTTTAAATTGAATGCAATCTGTAGGGCTAATTAACTTCATCAAGTAACAATCATTTTACATTTTTCTTTTTGCTTACAGTGCATCATTCACATAATTATTTCCTGCCAGAATTCTGTTCTAAAAACACCTGCAAAACACCTTGCACTTTTGTGATAAGCTAAATTCCTTAATTGAGTCTTAATTACCACTCAGCTCTCTGTTTAATCGGGTCCACATGTATAATTATATCACATAAGTTGGTAAGAGGTTAATGGGACTACAACCTTTTTTTTTTTTTTTTTTTACATTGCACACATTGCCCTTCTTCCAAGGGGCTCAGACACTGATAATGAGGTTACAGCTTTTTTAAGGGACAGCAGCAAGCTCGCGCCACATCAGCATGTTTTAGCCTGCTTAGCTGAACGCACGCTTATCTGGGTCCCTTTCGGCCAACACATGTCTCTTTACGAGGCTGCTTCTATTCCTATCCAGACACAGAAAGAATGAGGCCTCCCACGACCGACTTTCCGCCACTTTGACACCTGATATTCTGTTACAATCTAACAACTTGCTTCACGCCCGCCAGAGTAGGTTCCTGCAGAGCCCAAGTGAGGTGGGGTCAGTTCTGGGCTTAAAAGGTAACAATGAATGTCTATACAACTTAATTCCTTTGAAAAAATAAAAAAATAAATAAAAATAAATAAACTTTTATTTCAGGATCAAAACTGCTAAGAGCAACTGCATGAACTAGTGGTTGGTGTAGACAGACATCATGGAAATATGACATGTGCCATATTTAGAGCAGCACCGTTAATTATGCCATCAAGCACAGCAAGAAGCCTAAAGGAACACCAACATGGTGTGTCTAACTTTTTAAGACATTCTGAAAGCAACTTCTGCCAAGTAAATGCTGTGTATGTAATTTTTGCCCTTAGTTTTGCTCACAACTTGGCTGCAACCCTTAAATGAAGAAAAGGAAGGGCCGAACACAGCTCCCCCCTTTTTTGTCTCTCTGGCCCCTTGCTTCTGGAATGCAGCCATGTTTTGGGCTCGTGACCTCACGGCCAAAAGGAAGTAGTCCACAAGCAGGCTGGAGCTGGCCTGCACACATCACCTGGACGACACTGCCACCTTCTGTCCGTACACAGCACTACAAAAGGTAATGACAACAATAGTGCCGTCCAAGGGTTATGTGTTGTTGAGTTAAGTACTGCTTGGACTTCCTCCTGCTACGCCCACATCAAGACTTTTGCTTTTGGAACACTATTTTGGTAGGAATAAGTTAGAGACCAATAAATTAAATATGCATAGCAATTAAAAAGGTTTATTAAGATTCTGCGGAGGAAAGCAGTACCACTGCACTCAGGCTGGGTACCAAGATACATCAGTACTACCAAGTGCTAAATTATGTTAAAATCTTTGCTGACAGAGTTTTTACTTAAACAGCTAATCATACATTGTCTCTAATCCAATAACCATACCTGCTCCAAAACACACAGTGACTTATGACTGAGTTCCAAAGTACTCGAATGTGCACAATGTTGACTTCAGGAAAATGTCTGTCTAACTGCAAAGCAATATAGCAATAAAAACTGTTTTTTTTTTGTTTTGTTTTGTTTTGTTTTTTTTGGTTGGTTGTTATTTTTCCCACAATATTTAACTGCACTTTATATAAATGCATGAAAATGTAATAGTAGTTATTATTCTTGATATGGTTTTACATATTAGGCTAGGTACTGCTGATTATAATTTTCAATATCTAAATAACTTTATAAAGCCCATGGCTTTATAAAATGTATGATACTAAAAAGTAGTTAACAAATAGGCTTGTATCAAAGATAGGTATTGAAAAAAGACCCAAACCCTACACAGCAGACTCAGGCTACATTAATTTCTCTTTTTTCATACCAAACAAAGTCAACAGAGGACACACTCTCTCAGTGCCTTTCTCAAAAGCACCTTGAGTACATTTGTCAGTACAAAGCATCACTCACTTACCTCTCCTTCATAAACTTTCCAGTCAGTGCAGAGATTTTAACAAGCAACTAAAACAGTTTTCCAATCCTTTAGCCTGCAGCCTCTGTGCAGCCAGTTTGTCAGAAATTGCTGCAAACAAACTCTAGTTCATGAAATCACAGTTTCAGAATTGTGATTAGCAATTTTTAATCTGTAGGCCTATACAAAGGAGAAGGAATCCCGCACACTGAATACCTTGCATAAATATTTATTGTTGTGACGTTTCGGTACTCAGACCTTCTTCAGACAAAAGCTCATTTGTACCAAAATGTCACAACAATAAATATTTATGCAAGGTATTCAGTGTGCGGGATTCCTTCTCCTTTCACACTACAGTCGGGACCCACCGCTCTCAGTCGGACGCACCTGAAAAACGACGGATGTGCGGAGACACCTCTCCATGACTAATCTGTTTACAAAAAATGAACTACCTGGAATATAGATTGTAGAGACTTTATTATCATTATGAATCCAGTCCCAATTATAAATCACTAATTCATCTAAAGAATTAAAAAAATCTATTCAATGAAAAAAAAAAATGTGAGTGTTACTTTAAAGAATACAGATTAAAAACCTTTTCATCCTGTTGATTAAATGGTAACTTCTATGCATCTAGGTAGGCTACTCAACATCATTTTCATCTATTAATCCATGGGCAAAAATTACTTAAATGGAATCAATGAAATTTAAAAAATTTGCAAGCTCAGAGAGGAACCACAAGAGATGCTACCTCAGATAAAACTCACATCTGAGAACCAGGCAGCTGCATGAACTCCTCTCATGTCTTTTAGAAAAGAATATCACTCAGTTAAATCACCACACCTTGGGTGTTTTTTTTCTTCCTTGATGAAATAAAATAAAATTTGAACACAAAGGTTCCATGGCAGATGCTTTATATTGTCCTTTGATGTATTTATTTTTCCCAGTGAGTCCAGAGAGTTTATGGATCAATCAATCACATTGATACTACCTATGCCTTGCTGCACGCCAGCAATAGCTGTATTTTGCATTCTTATGACATAGGATGGTCTACTCAATATCTTTCAACATATTTTGGCCATGCCAAAGCCAGACACCACAGAAATAATGTTCAAATATATTAGATTGGTCTCTGAAGCTCCACAGACATCAGATTGGGAGAGATGCAAAAAGATTACCATGAGAGGGCCCTGAGACATTTTCTGAGGTAATGGTGCACTGGTTTTCTTCACATCTGATAATGCTAAAGTGATATGATGCTTGCCTGATATTGCAAACAAAAGCTCATTCTGCTATCAATTCTCAAACCATGTGCACTTCACAAAATCCCATTCACTGTCAATGCTGCAGCAGCACCAGATTGTGCACCTTATTCATGCCTGGCTTTGAGACAGAACACTTTTCAGCAAATATTGATTAGATCCTCAGCTGTTCGAATAACATGCTCCTTTTAGTTTATTGTTATCACAATACTTTGCTTTCGTGAATAAGAAAACACCAGAGCCACATTGTGAAAAACATGTATTTGCAGGATTCATAATGGATATGTATGCACTGCTACACTACTGATTCTGATATATGAGATTTTAGAAAAGAAAACATAACGTAAAGTCACTGTTGAAAAATACACTCAATTCAAACTACAAGTACCAACATTAGGCTATAAACAGTGATTTTCTCCCCCTCTTGTTGGAAACGACCCTCTGTGATTAACTTCCAGATTTAAATGAGTAAAGGTGACTCCACTTCCAAGTCCACAACAATGACTGCCTGAACTGTCAAAATGCCTACGTAGAGTTTGGACCCCGCCCCCTTTAATATCAACCCATAATTTTCCACGTCTTTTTAAATTTTGTATATTCTGCTAAGTCTTTGTGTAACAGCACACGTGTGTTTTCTGGTCTGCGGAAGGAGACAAATTTACTAAAGTGATTCTTTTTGCTTGGAAAATGTTAGGCGGCTCCCGTGGCTCAAGGCCTACCGCTAAGGCTGACCTGGATTAAAAGTGGCTGTAGGCTCGTCGGAAAGTTTAAAACAGTCCCACTCGGCTACATTCAAACTTCCCACAATGAAAATACAGCGCAAAAGATGGGAAAAGGGGCTACGTTTGGCATTTCTGACACAGTGACGCCCGAAAAAACGCCGCTGTCTTGTGCCCCTCTGACATTGTCATGCGCAGCAGCAGAATAGTTTAAAAAGTTTTTCCAAACTCACCTTCCTCACGACAAGTCGCATTTTCCTCCTCATCCTTTGTTACTTGCGTGATAACCGACGACGAATGGTCCATTAGGTCCGCCACTCAAAGGCACAGACGTTAATACTCTATATAAAATAGTTCAAGGAGTTATGGCAAAAAATTATTTATATTTTGCCACTCCCTGTCTACATACGCGCATACTGTGCGTGGAACTAAGAAATACACTAAACAGCAGCAAAACACACGCAGGGTAACATGTCGCTCCGAGGTACTTTAAAGAAAAATGCAATGTTTAAAACTGGTAAAAATTGGTTATTTTGTTTCTAAATGGGCTCACGTTCAACAACTTCATCAATTTCACCATACTAACATGGAACTTGACGGTTTCAAGGAAGCCCCATTCTTAAAGCCACAATGCAGGATGTGGAGCCTTTCTTTTCGCAAAATATAGATCCCCACCACATTAAACTGTATTTCGTGGGTTACACTGTAAGCTGTGCACTAGGCTGCCGGTGTGTAGGCTTCTGTTTGTCGTATTGAAAAATCAATTTTATTTGAGTGTTTTTATATCAGCGCACCGTGTCTGCAAACAGTGCATCATGCCTTAAATACGGTTAATAATTTAACGTAGGTTAAATTTTCATTTATCGGGGAAGATGGTATCTCACTTGAATTTGTTTAAAAGCAGTCAGCAACTAAGATGTTGCTAGCATGATGTGTTTTAAAGTTTGTTCCAACTTTGGCGGGTGATTGGGGCAGCCTTGAAACCGACCGGGCAAAAGAGGAAGGTAGGGACAGTCTTCAAAGTGCCCACACTTCAGCTGAAAGCCCAGCCTCGGACTCCAACTCTTTCATCAGACTTCCCCACTTCTTTCAAATGCCATTAATATCTCTGAAGTCTAGGGTGGGTTATTGAATAAATGTTTTAACTAATCTAGAATGAAATAACTGCATGAAAAACACCAAATCACACCTGCTACATAGACAGAGATATTGATAGACAGATTTGATGGATTCACATCCTTAGTTTTACACTCCCTCTAAAGGCTGTATGTGTGGCAAGTAGAGTGATTATTTGGCTGTTGATCCTTAAAAGCAATAGTTTCCAGTACATATTACCATAGACTTCAATTAAAATTACATAGTGGATGACTGATATATATATATATATATATATATATATATAGATAGATAGATAGATAGATAGATAGATAGATAGATATAGATATAGAGATAGATAGATAGATAGATATAGATATAGCTATATACACACACTACAGGCCAAAAGTTTGGACACACCTCATTCAATGCGTTTTCTTTATTTTCATGACTATTTACATTGTAGATTCTCACTGAAGGAATCAAAACTATGAATGAACACGTGGAGTTATGTACTTAACAAAAAAGGTGAAATAACTGAAAACATGTTTTATATTCTAGCTTCTTCAAAACAGCCACCCTTTGCTCTGATTACTGCTTTGCACACTCTTGGCATTCTCTCGATGAGCTTCAAGAGGTAATTGTTATAATTGGCCTTATAGTTCATGTTTCTTGCATTATCCAATGTATTACATAGTTCAGGGCAGCTTGGCTGCTAAGCAGAGGATAGACACAGCAGGAGCCAGATGTACTTTCTCTATCTTGTTATTTAGGTCTGTTGCATTAGATACACGCCCAGTCAACATTCACACACATAGCATCACACATTCCAGAAACAAGGCATGGACAGTGGTTGGCCTGTCCATGTCCGGGTAACTGGCCAATTATTCTCGGTTGCGTTTAAGTCCAACCTTTGTACGGGGCAGGCCCAAGCCCAAGAACATAAATGTGTATCATTTCCTGATATCGACACTCATTCTGACTAAGATCCTGCGGGAGCTCTGTCACACTGAGACCAGCGCTGCCTTGCTTTATATGTGACCATAATAAATATTGCATCAGAAAATTGAAGACTGACTCCGGTCTGTTCTTGGGCTTTCAACAAAAGAATCGGGAGCTAACAATGTAAATAGTCATGAAAATAAAGAAAACGCATTGAATGAGAAGGTGTGTCCAAACTTTTGGCCTGTACTGTATATATATATATATATATATATATATATATATATATATATATATATATATATATATATAGGCTATATATAATAACAATTGGTGCACTCTGTGATCTCTGCTATGGTCTCTGTTCTAAAATGAACAAATTAATGAGTAAGCAAACAAACAAACAAATGAAAATGAAAGAGCTGTCATTCTAGCAACACAGGACTATCATCAGTGTGGGTGCTGTGGGTTTGACCCTTGCACTCTTTTCCATTGTTTGGTTGTAAAGCTGGATATGTGACAGCCAGGCAGCTAAAATGTAATTCTTTTTATAAATGCAGATGTAACACTTGTACTAATGTTGAAGAGAATTGTATGTGCAGTACTTTCATATGGCACCTAGTTTTTTTATTGTCATCAGTAGTGTATCATTTTTATGGGAAAAAAAAAATCTCTAAAACAAGAGCTTGTAAAAGTTTACTTTTTATTGAGAGTAAAGTTTAGGTTATGTACATCACCGAACACGGCATCAGTTTTGATTGTATTGCAATGCGAGCAAAGCAGGAACGTAGAAAAGAACATTACAGAGCATTGGTGGACTTGAGAGGCCGCATCAGAGGATGTCAACACGAGCAAAAGACTGGTCTGTGCCAAGGTTGTTCTCCACAAACACTTCGTACTTGCCCGCATCGGACATCTTTGCATGTTTGATGGTCAAGATTGTGTTGGTTTCTCCAATGTCATAAAATACCCTGGAAGACAATGACATCCCCACTGTATCACTTTATTTGCCCTGTACAGTAAATGAACAGGTCTTGGAGGCGTTAGTGCACACAAAGATTGATGATGCACATAGTCTGTACATACAGTGCAAAGAATACATACATTGCAGACAGTGCAAGAGATATCCTTGACAATAGATTTTCCTTGATATATTCACTGTGTTGATATCAACAAATTGTCACTTTGTATTGATAAGAATATCTCATTCAGTTTCCAATAATGATTCAGTCGCTTTTGAAAAATGCAGTGCACATTGTCATTTATACATAGACACATCCTGTCAATGCAATATGATAAATAGTAGGTACTATTGCTGTCCTTCTTACTGAATCCCTAACACACTCAGTGTTAGAGACGAAAGCAAATGTGTTTGCATTTGAAAAAGACCCACCTGTCATCCTCCTCAATGTCATCTCCATCTTTGAGCCAGGCAACATCTGGTGGAGGCTCTCCACTTATTTCAGCTTTGAGTGTCACTGTTGTTCCTTTCTTAGCCTTGATGTTGTCTGGGCCTTTGGAAACCTTAGCAGGGACTGGGAGAACATGAGGCAAATTCTCCTGTTAGCCATGTGATCACTTCCTAACCAGCTGAGGATAAAATGGACAATGTAACACAATGCATCAAATTCTTCCATATGCCAGGTATTGCTGCAAACCTAAAACTGAAATCTCTCTAGCCGAAATCATAATTAACACGTGTGGCTATTGTTTTAGGTGGAAAATGTGAAGGTTCCTGTTTAAAGGATGTTTCAATCTAGCATGATATTTCAATCTGGGTTATTCACACACTGGTTTAGACACTACTAAACACTAGACAAAATACAGAAGGAATAAGATTTGGCAATTCTGATGAGGTTTCTAAAACTGGAAAATATTAGCACTTGGCACCAGGTAAACACGGGTCATTTTGGTGGCTGCTGAATCCTGTTATTTCTGCTGGCCATTTTGGTATGTAGCAGTCTGTACCCAATTAATCTTTTCTACTTCATCGGCCAAGAAATGGAAGCGCTTGGTGTAATCCTGAATCCACCTGCCCTTGTGGCCACTGGACAAATTTGTGTTTCGTTCCCTGGAGGAAAGTATCAAGTAAGCCACATCTATAACTAACACTCTGTACACACCCTCCACTAGGATACAAGCAGATCCAGATGTCTGTCCAAATGGGTTCTTGATGGTAACAGTGTATTTCCCCAGATCAGATAGTTCTCCATCCCGAACCACCAGTGCCACAAAATCTGGGTCTTCAAAAACATAGCGGTATTTGGAGCCGTCTTTCAACTCTTTGCCATCTTTGTACCAGACGATGAATGGATCTGGGAAAGCGCTAACCCTGCACTCCAGCTTTGCAGCACTCCCCTCCAGGAGAACCACATCTTTGAGTTCCTGTAAGATCTTGGGAGGACCTTTCTCCCGCAGCTCTTTACGAGATCTGTGTGTCAAACACAACAATTTGTTTTTCTATAGCAATTATTAACATATTTTGCAGGCAAAATACACTTGAAAATCACTGATGTCAAAGACCAAACATTCTCTAAGGTACCTGTGGCCTCGGAAAGAGGCTTGGATGCGAATGGCAGCCTCTTGGATCTGAGGATCATTGATGTTTAGCGTGCACCCAGGCGGGGGTGCAGCCTTAGCTTTGGACATCTGTGATCAGAACTGGAAATTGCCAGTTATAAGGAATCTGAAAATAATTTCTACAGATCAGTTATACATTATACACCTGTGAATACATTTGCAGCAGAACTTATTCACAGGTTCCTCCTCCTGCTCTGACAGATCAGGAGGTCTCCAGTTGTGAGGAACATGAACATACATTACTAAGATACACAAATATGTTACCTTACAATTTTGTCTTGTCTTCAGTCTTAATGTCCCATATCTTACCCTCCACTTGAGATGTACTCAAGAGTCAGCAAACTTGAGAGACTTCAGGCTTTATATCTTAAGGCCAGGAGGAGCCTTTTCAGTCCACAAGGACCAAGGCAGAGCAGGCATCACTTAAGACATTCCCTCTCCTACTCTGGATCTTCATATTAGGAAATACTCAGCAGGACAAGGGTGATTGAAGATGCACAGCAAATGCTACAGATATAGAAGTTTGTCCATCCTTATATAGCCTTTGCATCAAATACTCTGGAGAAGGACTTGAGCAGTTAAATCAATTAGTGGTTATTTACATGCCAAAGGGAGAGGCTGAAATGTGAGAGGTCCCTGGTGAAAATACAGAAACAGAAGTTGTTGTCTGCTGGGACGCTCACAGTGATCAAACACCAAAACTGACCACAGTCCGAGACTGTAGCATGAAGTCATAGACCTATAAAGATCCTCGGCTTGAGTGGCAACATCAACATATCCCTGCTATTTTTATGTCTATTAACTATTAGCAGCAGGGCATATAATGGCTGACATTTACTTAGACACATTAATACATGTAAGGGAATATCCTGTTTTTGTTTGTAACTGATATTATAGTAATACAGGTTTATGTGACGCAGATTGAACTTAATTTGCAACTTGGAATTCCACTTCCAGTGACTGCAACAATTGTCATCCAAAAACAACATTATATTCATATATCTATGTAACGTTTCCTTTATTATTCATAGCCTTAACAGCTGTCATGCCTATTCCATGCCAGGTTCAGAGAGTTCACAAAATAAAATAGCAAGTAGCTGCAACAAATACTATCACTCAATAAATAAACAAATGCAAACACACAAAAAGCATTCAAATTCATATAATCAAAATAAAGAACTAGTCATTCATTGAACAAACTATTTTCTTTTTGAGTCTTATGTCCATCACATGAGGCACTGCAATACATTCCACAAAATACAGTATAGGATGTTGATACAAAATGTGGAGGTTTTGTTATCTTGCATTAGAAACCCTGCTGTCAGTTTACACATAACTGCAAGTAAATTTCATATGGTTACAGAACAGAGTTAGTACATTGCAGGGAATTTAACACTGTTAAGCAACATTGTATTTTCATGCTTATCTTTCCTGTGTTCATTCAAGTTGAAATATTCCCCATGTTGATTAGTTTCCATTCTGCCACAAATTGAGCTAAGACAAATAACTGCATTAATCAACTGCAGCGATTATGCAACGTCAGAATATATAGAATTAGTAAAATCATTTCATGATTAGCCTACTAAATAACCCCATCAATTAATACACGGATTAAAACTATTTGTAATTTTATGCATTATGTAGCTTTATGGGATATCACCTAATCAGACACATGAGTGTCATGCTATGGCAGCTCTTAAAATTAAATCCACAGCTATAAGGAGATCAGATAAATTACACCTTATGTGTTATGTTTGCAAATCCTTACTTGAATTTGATACATATAACAACAAAATGATTGAAAATCCAAAATTTGTGCAAATGTTTCACATGCTGATCATAAAACTGGACTTGCCCTTGGATGGCAAAGCTATATAAAAGCAACATTACAACTTATCTACACTAGTAAATTAAATACTCAATGTATCATTAAAATGTATCGTATAACAGCTAATGTAATGTTTAATTCCATCTTTTACAGTAACACCCCCTCCCTTATTTTTGAAGAAAAAGGGTCTCTGAACTATCTTCCATTTAACAAACTTGGTAATATCTAAAAACCAAATAATACAAACTCCTTTCCAAAGCAGTAGGTCTAACAGCTGAAAATCAGAACTAAAATAATAAGAGTTAATATACTTGCTATCACCAATGTGTGGATGAAAATCCTCTCTCAATAATTATTCATAAAATAAGCTGTGTGTTTTTTTTTTTTTTTTTTTTAATGCTAACAAATGCTAACTCTTTAAGGGCACTTGTGAGGCACCCTAATATCACCATTAGGTTTCTAGAGTGATTTACTTTACCTTGGAAACCCTAAATGATCTCATGTCATACTAGTATCTCGTGTAAACGTCTGCATGCACAATCAGTGTGTAATTTGACTGCCTGACTTGGCACAGTAAAAACTTTGCACTGAACTCGGAGATGAGTGTAAATATTCCTGTATGGGTAATCAAAGTGCATTGGGCATTGAGCAGATAATAATTGGACTAAGTTGAGATGGAATCTAGTGTTTTTAGTGTTGGCGGCAGCAACTCCCAAAAGTGCCCACAGGACCAAGTGCCAGCACTGTGACAGTCTCACATGCAGCCACTGGCATTGCCATTGCTTTGAGCAGATGCGTTTTGAATGGGGAAACTTTCTGGTAGTGCAAAATGCTCACCCCCACCCCCACCCCCTATCCCATTCGGGAACATTAGAGCAAAACATTTTGCATTGATGTAAAGTGTTGTATTCTAATAGCCCTTGTAGAAGATTCACCATCATAACCTCTTACCCTTTTTTTAAGCCCATTCTGGAACCGCTACAATTTTGACGATTGTTTGAGGTGCTATGACAATATAAAAGCTCAGCTGGCACAATATACACTGCTCTAAAGTTATAGATTTCTCTTCATATTCAAAAATATTTATCATTATAGGTTGTAATCATTGATCAAAGACAGAATTAGACATCATACAATTGACTTCCATATTCCAATAG
This sequence comes from Myripristis murdjan, assembly GCF_902150065.1. NCBI lineage: Eukaryota > Metazoa > Chordata > Actinopteri > Holocentriformes > Holocentridae > Myripristis > Myripristis murdjan. Next base: position 10,559,034 of record NC_044000.1, read on the forward strand.
CATTACTCATAGTCATTTGGCTGCTACTCTTAAAATGGGGGCCATATGATAATGAGACCCAGATTGTAGATGGGTCACTGTGGGAAAGGCATCATTTGTCTTATAATTTACCGAGAGTTGTCTTCAGCAGTTCTTGTTTTTGGGGTCTCATGCATGGCTTATGCACTTTTCTCACATGACGCATTAAAATTGTATGACAGTCATGTTGGGCCTATTGATGGTGAGTTACCACAATAAGCCAGGATGTGTCCTCTCAGTTTAGAGATGACGGTAAGAAAGAAAGTAATTATTTTATCCAAAATTTTTGCAAAGGTACAAACCTTGAGGTACTAACTTGATGACATTCTGCCTTATATGAACAAGGTCCACCATATAAAGAAATGCAACCACGCTCTGGTACTAACATTTCCCTCAGGCTTGAAGGAAGGCATTCTTTCAGGTTTTCTTTGAGAACCAGTATGGCCTCTCTAAAAACACAAAGAGGTGATGTCTTTGTAGATCAGGGCCGATGCTGGTTTCTTGTGTTTGTATCCTCTCCCGACCAAGTCCAACAACTCACACCAGGAGTGACCACCCCTATCTCTTGGCCCAAAGTCTTGACTCGCTGTGAGCATGTGCCCCTCTTACGATTCTGCCAGCTTGTGTTTAGGAGCCTGTTTTCACTGGGTGACAGTGGTGGGTGAGACTGGCATATTTGGGATGGTGGGGCTCGTGGGGGTTTGTGGCGAGCTCTGGTAGGACCGTAAGAGAACTTTGTGCTTGGTGGCCACCTCCTCTCGCTTGTGCTGCTGGTCAGCCAGGAATTCCTTGAGACGGGTTGTTGTAAAGGTGAGAGTCTGCCTACGAAGGCGCATCAGGTAGGCATCTTGGAGCCAAGAGTTATTGAAGCAGTCCTTGATAGATGGACGAGCCCTGGTAAAGAGCAGAATGTAAAGATTCAAATATTTTTCAAGTGATGATTGCAGTGATACCTTAGTGCATGAACATGCAGTATATATAATCAATGCCTTATACAATTCTCAAATATGTTTTTGCATGTGAACATTCCCATATAAATCTAAAGAATTTACTTTTAGAGGAAATAGCTTGCAAGGTTAAATAAGAATGAAAAAATTGAATGAGACTGCATATTTTCAGACAGATGGAACCTATTAATTGAGTAAATGATCACTTGTATCAAATAAAGAACACTTTCTGTGGTTGTAAAATCAGGTCTTTCATTCAAAGTTAATGACAGTCAACCAGCAAATATAATATGCTCAAAATATACCAGTTCATATAGGCTAATAATGTTATCATTTATACTTGCCAATATAAGCCAAATTTTGTGTGCAGTAATGGACAATACAGATTGTGAGCACATGTAGAGCTTACCAAGGGTAGCTACAGAGGATCTTTTTAAGGAACAGAGAGGCACTTTGGGACACATTCTGGTAGAGTTTAGAGAGGTCAAACTTTGCTGCCTGGATCCTGGCTTCAGTCTCCTGTGGATCATTCTCCAAGAAAGGTGACCTCCCACTCAACCTGCATAATCAGGTATAGTTTGGAAATACATGTCAATAAGGTGGATTTCTCAGACCACATGCACAATGTGCACTAAAATAAAAACACATTAGTAAATTGGTCACTGGGCTGGTTCGTTGAATTACAACAGCATTACTTTGAATAATGCGCATTTCTTATAAGTACAGTGTCCAGTACAGGAAAGGCATCTTTGCAAATGCAGTTAACAAATCACTGATTCTTGAGAATTTGGATAAATCATGTCCCACTAAGAAAAATGCTATTTCTGCTGGAAATTTACAACATTTTAATGAATAAAAAGAATCAAAGGCATAATCAGGAGGTCCTTTGCACATTTGTAAGGTTCTTTTATAGGTTTATTTTTAATTTTTATTAATTTAATGATTATATGTTGGCCCATGGCCTACAAAACCAGTTGTCCTTAGATAGGAGATAGTCATTTCAACTTAATTAAAACAACAAAAAGTAATAATTTCATTGAATAATATCTTTACCACATGAAAGAGTACATCATAATATCTATTAAAAACTACAAACAATGGGTTTTGAACAATATTTACTATTATTTTGTGGTTGCTCAAAATGTGTCCCAGATATTCGTCACCACCGTCAGATATTTATTTAAAAAATAATAATAAAAAAACTACAAGGTCAATTACATTCCTGAGGGCCCCTTTTCAAACCTTCAGCTCTAATGCATGCTTCAAGACCGCTCAGGCTCCTGGAAGTTTGCTATTTTCTCTTAAATCTCTTCATATTTTTGGACACTGCTACTGTCACAACCATAAATTGTCAACACCGTCACTTCTGTATAAAAAATATTAAATTAGATTGTGGAATAAATGTATACTTTTTAAGAAGAGGTCTGATGTAGGTAGCAACAGGAGGGAAACAAGATGGCTAATGTGAACAACTCATGCTTATCATGTGAAAGAGTAGGTTTTGTCACCACTGTCAGACGTCACCCACCGTCAGGTTTTCTGTGTGACGGTGATGACTGAAGTCTGAAAAATGCTTATAACAGTGCTCAGGATTCTTATTTTTTGTACCAAATAGTTAAATAAAGTTGTTAAGCAAGAAGCCATTGACTTGAGTGGTATAAATTTTGGAAATGTATGTTGTAATGAGGCCACTGTCACCACCGTCAGATTAGTGTCACCACCGTCAGAGGCAGTTATATTTGTTTTAAATGAATATGCTTACAATGTGTTTCTCTGGTGCTGTTGAGTTATTAAAGTAATAGTCTCTTTAATACAAAAATACGTTTTTCAAATAAAAAAAAAAAAAAACATTACGGTGCCGGTGTTGACAAAAACAAAGTAGCCTAATAACTGGAAAAACCTATTTTATGAAAAAAATGCAAAATGAGGAGGTTGCACCGGTACATTGCTGAACAGCCAAGACCTTGGCCTATAATGATATACCTTCAGATTTTGTAATTTAATGCACTTTTTTTTCAAAATTAAAACCTGTTTTATCCAAATTCCCAAGAATCAGTGAAATCTTTACTCACAAACATTTCTGTTTAAAAGGGATTTACTGTGCAGAAACCATGAAAGTAACAGTACTCACATGATGAAAGCCAAAACGCCTATGCTCCAGATGTCAGCTGGAGGGCCCACCACATCTCCTTTCAACATTTCTGGAGCTGGAAAGAGAAGACATGGAAATGAAAAACAAGTCAACAACAACACTCCATCCTCATTCGAGCTATAATTACATCTGCAGATCACTAATATTTGGCAGCCTATAGTTTATGACATCCTGTATTTGATGTGTGTCATTACTTGCTGCTGTTTGCATGGCTCTCTAAAATATGTAAATGATCAGTTTTAGTTTGTTTAATTTAATGTCTGACAGAAGACATTCTTTTTCACAGCCAGGGCACACCATAAACATAACACAGTTCCACAAGTAGGTCTTTTACATATATTCTCCTTGTATTTCATTGTTTCTGTGTCCTTGGGTAACAGTTGTAAAAGAGTTGCTACTCTTAATGGGTTACCTCAATAGATAAAGGATTATTTTACATTTTCACATGCAATGTATGCTTAAAGAAGCAATACGTAAGAATTTTATCCCCTCATTTCACAAAATGACCATAATATATCTGCATGTGTTTGACTGAGTTGCTGATGAATATCATTAACTCAATATTAGATGCTCAAATTTCTGGCACTCAGTGCTCACTTCCTAATTAGTAGTCTAGTTTTGAGCTTGCTTCCCCACCCCAGGGCTTCATACCGCATTCATTTTGCATTGCGTTGATATATTACCTCTTCACCATCGAGCTTACTCATCTCTGTTTCAAAAATGTGACTTCACAGTGCAGTTTTCTGTCTAAACTGCTGAGATAAATTCCAGTGTGTTAATCCTTTTTGTGGCTATCCTCCAGTTTGTTAGCAGAGTATGTGTTGGATTGACCTGTGCCTGTTCATTTCTTTGGTTCTCGATCGGTTGTGAAAATCAGGACCCTTACACATGTATTCTAGTGTACCAACAGGAGGGCTGAACTGCTTGAGGAAGAGAGGGTTGAAGCTCTGGGCGCTGCCAAAGTCAATGATTTTGATGACATTCATGTAGGTGACAATGACGTTCTCTGGCTTGATGTCCAGGTGGAGGATGCGTCGGGTGTGCAGGTAGTCCAGGCCCTGGAGAATCTGAACAATATAGGCCACCACGTCATCCTCCGAGTAGCGGAATCTGAAAGACACCAGAGAACAACAGGGCTGAATATTTTGAAGGCATTTACTCATAGATTCATTTCTGGCTAATCTTGAAAAAACGAGTCAAGTCTTTAATTTATCCACTGGTACACTTGATCTTTTCACTTTGTTGAGATCACATATTCATCTACCCTCACTCTTTACTGATGGAAAATAAGATGAGAGCAATATACCAAACAACAGCCAAAAATTCAGTTTTTTCTGTTTTACTACTCAGTATTACCAACTAATAACTATAATACAAGCTATGGCCGTTTTTAACCAAACATTCAAGACAATATAAAGGAATTCACTGATTCCCACTGTAAAAGGTATTTTGCTTTGTCTTCTCATTGAGTATAATGGAGTATCAGTTACTGTACTCCCATCAGCAAAGTGCCAATTTACTACAGAAAGTTAGTTTTTTTGCCTGTACCTGTCTATGAGGCTGTACAGCAGCTCCTTCCCACTGCAGCACTCAGAGATGAGGACCAGGTAACGTGGTGTGACGTAGGCTTCGTGCAGAGACATGATCTTCTCATGGTGAAGTGACTTGAGGATGTCGTACTCCTGCAGCACCGCCTGCTTGTTGTCTGCCTCGTATGGTACAATCTTAGCCATGAACAGATTGCCCGTGGCGTTCTCCCGACACTCACGGATAACACCAAACCGACCCCTGTGTGAGGAGGAATAAAAGAGGCATACATATTTGGGTGTATCTAGTGGGGGTTGTTTTTTTAGTGTGGGCTTAACTACATAAGGAAAGAAAGCAAATTCAAGGAACACATCAAGAAAAAGTTCAAAGCTTTTAATCCACTGGCTTGTTGATTGAAATGCATTAGACGCTTACAAACTGCTAACACATTTTAGCCTTGTTGGTCAGAATGAAACAGTTCCATGCAGAATAAAGTTGCTTTAACTTTTTTTTATTATGAGTAGATTTCTTTTGTTTTCTGATGTTAAAAATCAATTTTGTCAAACAATTGAGTTACCAATGCTTTTAACACTCTACTTTGTTTTCAGGATTTGTAGTTGCAAAGTAGTTCTGCCTAACCAATACAATCATTACCTGGCTTTCTCATCCATGAAGGTGTAAGGTTTTTGAGGAACTCCCTGCCGCAGAGATCCCTCTCCAGGTCTCCCCAAGGGTGTCCTGCGTCCAGAAGGGGTTATCCGCCCCGATGGGGTGATTCGTCCAGATGGGGTACTGTGGCTGTCACCTCCTTGCCCCACTGGTGTCAGACTAGACACGAGCACCACAGGTGGGGAGACAACAGGAGTGGCAGCGGGGATGCTGGTTGCTGGGGTGGAGGCGGATGGGGAAGGAGGTGTAACACGAGTTGTTGCAGCTGGTATGTACATCGGCACAGATGAAATAGGTTTCCCGATGACAGGGGCAGGTGGTGGTACAGGTGAAGGGGGGGTTTTGGTAATGGGAGGGACTACACTGACAGGACTCTGAGGTTTAGGAGGGACAGCAGGGGGAGGTGCGAGCTTAGTTTGCGGTTTACCAACATTAATGTTAAGGGTGGTTTTGGCTTTGGCTGGAGTGGATTGGACTGTTGCAGTGGTCTGGATGGGAGCTTGGTGGGAGGGGGCTGTGCTAACAGGCAGAGGGGCGGCAGTAGGGCTAGCAGCTGTTTGAATAGTGCGTGTTGGAGAAACAGATTTAGCCACAGATATAGGTGGAGGAGAAACTGAGGTGGTGGGAGGAGCAGGTTGGGTTGATGATGATGTAGGTGGTTTACTAGGAGCGGGCTTAATGGGGGGCACAGTCATGGATGACATCATAACCACAGGGGGAGCAGGAGAGGCAGCAGGGACAGTCTTGACCACCACAGTAGCACTGGATTTCACTGGTTCTGTTCAGACAAAAAGCAAAGGAGGATACACTTCAGGGGCTTTATGACTGAACTCGATACATGCAACTTCATACATACCTACAGTTTCACTCCAGTCTTAAAGCTAATGTGTTACAAACATTGTCCAACAGTGTACAGTTTGCAGTATACAATATGTCATCCCTAACTTGGCACATCAACAACACACACAGAAAACAGCACACTTTTTAACAAGTGTATCTCAATAGAGACTGTAAAACTTTTTTTTATCTTTTATCTTCAATGACAAGCATCAGTGTGGTAAAAGCAAGTATGTAGAAAATACTTCAGTGGTACCCAATATAGTTTTCCTTGTAAACACAATTGATTTTGTCTACATTCAAAATTTCCCATACTGATGGCAAGCTGAGAAAACATTTTATGTCAATAAAATTCGGACCCAGAGGGTAAGAACGATTAGCAAGTTAGGCAGATAGCTTTAAAAAAGTGTTTTTTTTTTTAAAATCTCCCCAGTTGAAATAAATATAGGGATCAATTATTTTATTATGATTATGATTATTATTATTGTTGTTGTTGTTGTTGTTGTTATTATACATACCTGAAGAATCCAGGCATACCACTTCTGAGAGATTACTGTAAGGTCCTTGGCCTGCTTTGTTGACACAAGCCACCCTGAACCTAAAGGAGCCCCCTGCTGGCAGGTCGACCACATTGTAATAACAGTCGGCCACCCCTGTTGCCACTATTAGCCAGTTACTCTCACCTGAGGATGAAAAAAGCCACTATGTCCATGATATAAACACACTTAGGTCATTCTTCCAAAGATAATTTTGCTGTTAATTTTCCTGCCTGATTCAAATAATTGCTGTTTTACTGTTGAAAACCTCATAACTTCAGTTTTGGTTTTATACAACCCTTTCAAAACCTTCAGTAAAATTCAAAAAATCCAAAAGCGTCAAACTGACAATAGTGCCACCTGCCCTTGCTAAAATAAACAATAAAAATAAATCCTTGTTAGTCAACTGACCCTCTGCTCTCCTCTCCAGAGAATATGTGCAGGGGGCCATGGTGTCGGAGGGCCTCCATAGTACCAGAGCTGTATTCTTGTATTTCTGAGGAACCTCAGGGGTCCCAGGGCTATTGGGAAGACCTGTGACGGCAAAGAAGTGTTAACTGCATTAAGCCACAGTATTGGACCACACTATTGTTGAGTGATAGAGGGTTTAGCCACTCATGAGTGTATTTGAAAGCCAAATTCAAATAACTTTCTGTGATGGACAACTGACAGCGAAGTGTATGGGCAATTTCTTCATACATTAACACACACAATGCTTTTGGACTAAAATCTGCTTACGAGCAAGGGAGATTGTGCAGGAGCTGGAGACTGTAGCCAAGGGATTTTTAGCCACGCATTCATAGAGCCCTGCATCCTTCTTGGTGGTTTGCATGATCATCAGTAGCTGCCGGCCATCAGGGCACGAGATCATGTTCATCCTGGCATCAATCTCCAGGGGCTTCTTATCTGGGGAAGCACAAATGAAAAAATGGTGTTGAATTGACTGATTTTTAACTGAACAACAAACAGCTCAAAAATTTCAGAAAGAAATCTGTTATCAGAAGTAAACCAAACACATGAATGCTGGTGTAAATATTTTTAACCTCAGTTTTATAGTCATAATTTATGTTTTTCTGTCCTGGAAAGCTTACAAGTCAGTGATAATGAATGACTCACTTCACATCATGACTCACTTCACAGAATGAAGTTATTTTGATTATCTATCTATGGTACCAGCAGTTAGGCAACACTGTCTTATCTTAACAGAGACCTTACCTTTCATCCAGGTGATGTGTGGATGGGGGCTGCCTGCTGGCAAACAGCTGAGAGTGACTGGATCCCCTTCCAGCAGGACATGGTCCCTCAGTTTGATGTGGAACACAGGAGGGAAGTCTTGGATTCATGGGACAATGATTAAACCATTAAAATAGAAGTGTAAGTGTCAACTTAAAAAGGTATATTTATTAAACCCAGTGATAGTGTAACACATGGTCCCTGCCATTACTGGAACTACATGTAAAGATGCTGGCCTCTGATCAGTTACAACCATCATTCATTCAGTCTTTGTTACTCAATGTCCCTCTCAACTTCTCTGTGGTCTACAGAAAATTAATGAAAATTCTTTGTGAATAAAATGAATAACACATCTTCAGCTGTATAATGATAAAATGCATATGTATGAAGCAATACAAATCTATGACTAGTTGTGTTGACATATGTGTTTTATGTGCTGTGATTTGATAGGCCATTCAGTAGCAGTATACAGTATTTATGTCAGTAGCTTCAGCAACCATAATCTTAATAATGACACATTTCACTTGTAGTCTCTCAATGTACATTCGTGAGGGACTTACCAGAAGCAAGTCTGGAGTACTGGCGTGAACGTAGGGAGCTATTTTCTCTCGAGATGGCTGTAGGGATGTCAGGCTGTGACACAGTTTTGTCCCGCTTCCCTCTAGTCAGACCCCATCGATCCCAGCGAGACCTACGCTCAACCTCCACACCTGTGAGAAAACAACAAATTTAATTATAGTTGAAATAAACATGTTCAGAATATGAAACAGCTCCTTACATGCATCATGAATTCATGTATTAAGTGAAAATAATCCCTTGGTAAATTTCATCAAACCTACACTCTATATGAAAATGTCAGACTCAGAACACAAAATAAATCTGTACCATTTAATTTCAAGTGAACCAAACTTTGATGACATGAGGAAAGAAATATACTCCTTACCCTTTGATGTTTCTGATTTGAGGCTGGACATGGAGTCCAGTGACTCTGATGAGGCACCATTACCAGCCTGAGACCCCAGCTGGTTCTGAGGAATAGTGCTCTTCATAGCACGACTCTCTGATGTTGAACGACGAAGCATGGAAAGAATGGGAGTCCTCTTGGGTTCCTTCTCTTCTGATGCTTTCCTTTCCTCTGAGTAGCTGCGAATCCTGGTGGAAATTCCAGCCACAGTCGATTCAATCTTCCTACGCATTGCCAAGACAGGTGATTCTGTGGGTTTCTTAAGCTCCTTATCATCTTGTTCTGGCATGTTATCGTTGCCACCATCCATTCGCATCATTTCCACCTCCTTCTTGTCCTGTGACCCTCTTCGGCCAAGAGTCCAAGAAGGCCTGCGCCTTGAAGCAACCGAATCGTCATCTTTGGCCTTTTCCTCTTTGCGCTCAGCTGAAGGTGTTCTCTTCAAGCGCATAGAAAGCCTCCTCATAAAACCTTGGTCCTTTTGAGCTTCACGAAGGTCCTGGACTGACTTTGATTTCTCCTCAAGTCTCCGAGGAGTAAATTCCAATGGTGCACCAGTTGGCCGAGGGCGGTACATCTCTTCACCTGACTCTGTCGAGTCTGAAACAGTTGGTTTGTCTTCATTCTTTGACCAGGGCAGAAATTTGAGACTTCTTGTGAGGGAGGACTCACGCTTTTTGAAGCGAGCCTCAAAGACCTCCTCAGAGGAAATGTCCTGTAAGTCAGCTCCTGCTGAGTGGTCTCGTTGGGGAGGGGCTTGCGTGAGGGTTCTTGGTGGACTGGGCTCTTTTGTTATCATTTCAGGTGATGCCACCCTTGAGTAGACAGCAGGGTGCTCGGTGGTTGACATGCTAACTGGCTTTGATGGACCAGGGAAAGCAGGAGACATGTTGACAGGAGCAGGTGCAGATGTGGGTATGAATGTTTCAGCTGCCACTGAAGTTGGTGAAGGGGCTGTAACAACTATAGGCGTAGAGGGACCCAATGGTGGTTCATTCAGTGGCTGAAGCGAGGGGACCATGATGGTTTGCATAATGCTAGCATATGCCGAAGTTGTACCATCTGGAAGAACAACACGAGCAGGAAGTGAGGGTGTTACATAAGTTGATACATTTGCTGTAGGGTGGGAATATTCTGGTGTAGGTGTCACCATCACTGAGCTTGTGGTGATCGTTACCTCAGAAGATTTAACAGACATATTTACTTCCTCTTCTACCTTTTCCATTACTTCCTCATTCTCTTTGGCTTTAGTCTCAACAGTGACTGTCTTCTTCTCCACTTCCTCCATCATCTCTTCTTTTTCTTCTTCTATTTTCTCTTCTAACTTAGAGTTTTGGGCCACAAGAGGAGGAGTAGACTCTCTCTGTCCCATATACTCTGATTCAATCATTGGTTCTTCTGAGATGCTCATGTCTTTCTCTGAGAAACCACTTGTGCTTGATCTCTCATCAAAATTACTGTCTGTGGTCACACCATCCATTTTTTCACTTATAGTATCATCAGGCTTAGTTTCTCTCTCCATTAATGACTCTTCACTTTCCATTTTGGTTGGACTCTCTTGCACAATAGATTCTGGAGTTGGTGGTTTTGGTGAAGGCTCTCTCGGGGTCACAGGACGGGAGTCCAGCTTTATTTGTTCAGTGAGAGCTGACATAGAAATAGCTTCCTTAAGCCTCCGCTCCTCTATTTGTGCCAAGGGAATCTCCAAGGGGGCTCCTGAGCGTCGGTGTAAAGGTATAGGCTCCGAATCACCTTGACTGAAAGAAGCACTTTTGCGAAGAACTTTAGGTTTAGGAACATCGTCCCTTGGGGAGTCACTGGATGCAGCCCTGGTTAATGTGGGAGGGCCTAGACGAGCGGCACGAGGATAGCGCTCTGAGGATGTTGCACGTTTTTCATCTCCCATTCCTAATGTCTCCAACAGAGGGCCTCGGAGTCCACTCATCTTGTTGTCCACAGAACCACGAAGTAGTCGTTGTCTCATGAGCTCCAGTTTCAGAGCATAGTCCTCCTGACTCATCTTGGCGGCTCCTGGGCTGGTGCTCCTACGTGGCAGCTCCATAGAAACAGCTTTTTTGAGAACCCTCCTACCATCCTCTGGGTTTCCTTCTCCAGCACCTTCCTCTGGTGTAATGCGGAGCAATAATGCACTGTCGGCTGAGCCCCCGCGTCTTAGTTCTCCTCTTCTTCTTCCACTCTCTGGCATGTCTGACTCCATGCTGGAACCCCTCCGCAGAGGCTTTCTAGACAGCTCTGACTTTTGTGGTAATTCAGCAGGTGGCTCTTCATCTGAAGAACCCTTATCATTTTCTTGTGTTGGTCTCTTCCTAGGGCGCCCCTTACTTCCAAATTCAACCCCTTCTTTATCTGTACCTTTAGGTTCACACTCCATTGCCTCCTGGGTTTGCCCAGCAGACCCAGACCAGTCAGTGGTTCCATTCTGCTTCCCCGTTTCCTGCTCATTGCTCTGGATATCATTCAGCGACATCCTAGATCCAGAAAATTCCATGTTAAGTGGCATCGGAATGAAGGGAAGTTCATCAATGTCCTCATCAGAGTCGGAGGATGATGATGCCAGTGGAGACCCCTCTTTAAGATGCCTGGGAACTGCGATGGAGATATGGCTGGAAGAATCGTTCAGCAACTCAGGTATGGACCTCATGACCATTTTTGATTTGTAGCTGATTAGAGACCGCTGAAAAAAAGCACAACAACATTGAAAAAGACCATACTTCAAAATAAATAAAACATGAAAGATGATAAAAGACAAAGTAAATCAAAGTATTTGGAATAATTCTAGGAATTTGGGGGTAAAGCAATGCTAAAAACAAAATAAGAATCAAACACTCCCTCACCTGCCATTTTCTGCGAGATACAAACTTCTTCAAAGCCTCTGTATTTATCGCCTTCCCCTTGCTAAGTGTCTGTACAAATAAAAGGAAATAAAGGCACTAAGAATAACTTAGTAATGTAATCTTGCTCAGTGTCATCAAGAGCAAAGCATTGCAGAGGGAGATTGTTGCTGTTGGTGTAACTTTAATCATAGCCACTGTCCTCATCTCACCTTGAACCAGGGGTGTCGGAGACATTCCTGGGTATCAGGTCTCCTAGAAGAAGAAAATTATATTTGACAGGAATTTCAGCTCAGCTTCAGTGTTATACAGAGTGATTAGTTCAACCTGAACAAAAAAAATTACTTGAGTGATTAAAATAAGGCACAGTGGTATCTGACTTTGTTGACAGTTGCATATTTTCAATGACTATTTCAAGAAAATGCTTTAGGAGGCAATTTTGTTGACACATCAGGGACACTTATGATTTCTAGAATGCAAAATGGTCTCAACTCACAGTCTGTCTGCTACCAGCAGTTTTATGAGGAAACCCTTAGCCTCACGGCAAAGGTCAGCAAACATGCTCTCCTCAAAGGCCACGTTATAATTCCTGATGTTCAGCACAGAACTGCGGTCATTCTCCCCAGCAAAAGGAGACACTCCTGTCAGACTGAAAACAGAAATCCATATCTCACACACTAATTATAAGTTCAGAAGCAGTTGATCTTGAATAGGCAGCTGTGTGCCACAATCTGTCCTTTCTTTCTCTCTCTCACCGACATCTGTCAAATCATATGGAACTGTTAAGTTATCAAGAGTCATTTAATTCTTAACAAATTACTGACATCAAAACAAACATATTTATTTCACTGACCCTCTCATTCATGAACCCGACTCATTACTACTTATTTAATAGGAAAAGAAATTAAACTGTTTAACTTACCACAGATATGTAATGACTCCAATCGGCCTAGGGAGATAAAGGAGGTGATTAGAAGAGGAAAGAGCTTGTGTTTGAGATATGATCAAAAATTGTTACACAGGCTGCAGGTATTTTACCATATGTCTGTTGCTTTTGATACAGGAGTCTGATTGACAATTTCTGGTGCCACAAATTCTGGTGTGCCATATTTGCAGTACTGAGCCTCATCAGGTGTGATCTCCACTGCATTACCGAAGTCACAGATTCGGATTTGATCTCCATGTGAGTCTGCCATGAGGATGTTATCAGGCTGAAAACAAAGGTAAGAATGTCATACTGTAATTTCTGTAATTTCATGCCCTACCTTTAGAGTGATTCTCTTGAAATAATATGCAAAATTAAAATCATTCATACAAAAAAGGATAATATTTTAAAGCTGCAAGTAAGGATTACTTCCATTGTCCATTAATTTTTTCAGTTAATCATAAGTGTCAAACATTTTGACAAATGCTCATGGGAAGCTAGCAGAGCCCAAAGTTATGTTTTCAATTTGCTTTTTTTAAAATACATTTTATAAAGCTAAAGATAGAGAGAAGTACGCACAAAAAAATGATTATGATATAAGAATATAAAAGGATGGGAAAGACACTGGCCACAACAATAACAAGTTAGACGCACAGCTACACTGGCATATCTATACCTTGATATCCAGGTGTAAGACATTTAGATGGTGAAGGTAATCCATTCCCTCAAGCAGCTGTCTTATACACGAACGTACCTGGAGGATGCAAAACATAAATTCAACAACCAATTAACGAACACATGATAATTAAACCCATTAAAGTCAAATTAAACTGAAATGTTGAGGTGAGATTCAGAGAAAGGCAATTTACTGTGCATTCACAAAACACGAAGAGGGTGACTCACGTCAGACTCAGCCACTGTAGATTTCTTGGTAAATCTCTCAAGTAGCTCTTCATGGCATCTTTATGCACTGATTAAGAAGATATCCTTTTTTGGCAAATTAGAAATTAGTTTGTGTATGTGTGTGTGTGAGGTCAGTTTATTTATTAAATGCTTGTTTTGTGCCATGAGGGAATTATCCTCAAGTGCTTTCACAGCAACAAACCACAGCAAGACAGAACATGATTTTTTTTACTGCATGTGCATATATCATAGTGGCATGCTTTTTTTTCCTCAAGGTATGTTGTGTAATCTGCATTATAAATACTGTGTATTCACTGGATTACAAGGATACATTTCTGTGATGATGATGACTGCATTCTTTTTCTCAAAGGCATCGTGGAAATAAAGGACTCGCTCATGGTCCAGCTTGGAAAGCAGATTCATCTCCCGCAGAGCTGAGGCCTTCTTCTTGGCCCGTGCAGAGATGAACTTAGCAGCATACTCCATTTTGCCCACCTTCTGGGTAACACGTTTCACATATGAAAATGCACCCCTGGGGAGAAACAGCCATTTATGAACCAAAGTCCTGGGTAATTTAAAGCTTGTTCACATTAAGAATGAAGAATTTTGACAGTTTTTGTTGAAAAATAATTGCAAAAACAGATAGTGCCTCTCTTGGACATCAGAATTAAAGGTATGAGGATTTCACACATCAAATTCAAAATCAAGTTTAACACATGCCTTACCTTCCAATTTCCTTATGGATATCATAGTAATCAGTCAGTCTGCGCATCTTCCTCAGAATAGTTGCCTCATCCTCCATTGGATCCTCTTTACGCTTAGCTAATGGGAAAGATTTAGTTACACTTAGTTATGTTCATAAGACTGACATAACACCATCCTAACCATGGCATGATAGCAGTCATCATCAGACCTATTTTATCACTGCATGATGCTGAAACCTTAATCCATGCATTTGTATCCTCCAGACAAAATCTAGAAAATTTGACCATATTACACCTATCCTGGCCTCTCTTCACTGGCTACCGGTCCAAGCCAGAGCTGAGGTTAAGGTTCTTCTTTTAACTTATAAGGCCTTGCAAGGTCTTGCACCACCTTACCTATCAGAACTAATTACACCATATACACCAGCACGCCCTCTTCGTTCTCTTAATGCTGGTCTCCTGGTCACTCCTTCTTTTAACAAAAAATCGGCTGGCTTCAGAGCTTTTTCCTACCGTGCCCCATATCTCTGGAACCGCCCCCCGTTACATGTCAAAGAAGCGCGTTCAGTGGAAATCTTTAAATCAAGACTGAAAACCCACCTTTACTCACTAAATTACAGCCTCCCCTAAAACTTAGCTGGACATATCACTTTTTAACACTTATTTATCACTGACGTTTTTAATGTGGTTTTCAATGTTGCTGATTCACTTTCACTGTTATTATTGTAAACTGATTGCTGTATATTGTACTTTTTAACTGTAAAGTACATTCATTATAACTTGTTGGGCCTATCACCTTTTACTATCGATGCTTTAAGGTGGTTGCTCCACTTGTTGTAGATATTGTTAATTGATTGCTGTGTGTTGTTCTTTTTAACTGTGAAGTGTGTTGGGACCATGTTGCATGGCGATTCCACACTCTAAATAAATAAAATTGAAAACTGACTTGAACATTAATAAACATGTAAAATTGTTGTCATTGAATGTCAGCTTTGCAGGGACAGTGACAAAAGCTTTAAAAAATGAAGCTTTACTCCTTCAGTTCCACACGTTTTTTTTTTTGTTTTTTCAATCCTTTCAACTCCATGCAGATTTCAGTGAGCCAGGATCACTTACCCTCATGAACAGTGAGTTCAGCTTTACATGACACTGATCCTGCCAAGTTCCTGGCAGTGCACGTGTACACCCCCGAGTCTTCTGGGTGAGTGTTCAGAACCACCAGAGAGCACTCGTTATCGTCGTACACAAACGTGTAATGACTGCTCTCGGACAGCAGGATGTCATTCTGAAAGACAGCAGTAAATTTTGAGGAACGTGTCCTCATACCCCCAGGACATCCAAACCATCTATGACCTCTGTCTTTTGGCAAAGTAACAGATTTAAGATTCTTCAGTAAGTTATGGCTATTTTTAACTTTATTTACAGTTACTCTTTCATCATGGTTATCATTATGATCATGAGTGGTTCAACTGGAACAGCACAGTTCCAGGACTTTTTATAGCTCTTTCTTGTTGCTCACTAATCGAACCATCACATTCACAAAATTTCATGCTGGTATTTATTTGTGAGAAAAAAAAAGCTTCTAAAAATCCTAAACCAGTGATACTCAAGTAGTTCAGGCTAGGGGCCGGATTTGGAAAATAAAAGGGGCTCTGGGGCTGCTGGGTAAAACAAGCCGTTACTGACTTATTTTCTTTCAAATGTATATATCCCAATCATTTGTCCTGCTGTAGCTAACATGCTAAACATGCCATGACATAAGACACTGGCCACAATAGCAGTAACTTCTGTCCTTTGTAACCCTCTGAAACCATAATTTATTTAAATTTAAATTTAGATTACAAAAAAGACTATAAAATCATCTGATAATTAGTGAAGAAATTGTTTTTAAAAAAACAGTAAAATTATGAAGTGAATTATGTTCAGATGGTGAAGTAAAACCTTTCAGAACAATTTTCAGAACGCTGCTATCCACAGGCCGCATGTGGCCCACGGGCCGGACTTTGAGTATCTATGTCCTAAACCTTCCTGACTGTCATCACCTGGCCTGACACTGAGATAAACACCTTGAACCAGAGGATGTCAGGAATGGGTTTGCCCTCAACCACCACAGCAAAGCGAGGCGTCTCCCCCACAGAGACGTCCAGGTCCTCCATGATGGTTTCAAATGTTGGTGGAGCTGTGCAGAGTCAAAAGAAAGTTATAATACCTAAAGCAGAAAAGCAGGTTTGAATAGACATTTATAATAACTATAATTATACATAACTGTACATTATGATATATTACTTCTGATCTTTTTTTTCTCATCATCCTCTGAATAATTTTATAGTGGTTGACTAATTAACAGATAGATAGATAGATAGATAGATAGATAGATAGTGCAGCTGCTGCTCACCTGCCATCTCAATGTTGAAGGCACAGGTGTCACTGCCATGCTTGTTGGAGGCCACGCACACCATCTCACCGGCGTCAGCAGCCTTCACCCTGAGCAGCTTCAGCGTGTGCTGGTCATCATCCGGCATTGTCATCTCACACACGCCTGGCCTGCTGGACAGGACCACGCCCTTCCTGTGGACAGACACAGGTACAAGACATGCTTTTAGTTCAGACAATAACTATGAATAAATAAATTATTAAATAAAAAACAATCAAACAAACAAACAGCATTGTTTAGTTGTTGTTATAATGGGCTTTGGAGCCTCTATGGCATAAAGTCATATGAGTATACAGAATTTATATAAAGTAAAAAGTATACTTTATAAGTGGTAAAGCAATGAATAAATAAATAACCAAACTCATAACTACAGCTTCTCTAATTAATAGGACTGCAGCTGTGATTACAGGCTCTAAATAAACACAAACTTAATAAGTAATTACTTGCTTCATTTTTCAGCCGTTGTGCTTCAACCACTCCATGTATCATGCAAAATAAAGTAAATAAATAAGATGATTTCATGAGCTGCTTTCCATGGAGGAGAGCGTACCTTATAATATATTCATGACTTCTTATCTAATGTTTTTCTCTGAAAAAAGAAGGCAATCTGATGGAAAAATGACAAATAACTCATACCTCTTCCAGATGACTGTGGCGTTGACATGATTGAGGGTGACAGTGATGGTGACTGACTGGTTTTCCATTACATAAACAACATCTGGCTTATCAATAAT
Source organism: Myripristis murdjan (assembly GCF_902150065.1). Taxonomy (NCBI): domain Eukaryota; kingdom Metazoa; phylum Chordata; class Actinopteri; order Holocentriformes; family Holocentridae; genus Myripristis; species Myripristis murdjan. Next base: position 10,576,469 of record NC_044000.1, read on the forward strand.
CACGGGAGCCTCCTGAAGATAGGGACCTTGAGGAAAATATTAATTCACAGCCAGTCAGTTTACCTTCAACAAGCCCATACCACACCATACTGTTTTGGCCATGCTGCTTGAATGCATGTGGTGCACGTGGTGGCTGCATGTTAGATGCTGAGAATGAATCTGCTGTCCTCATCTTGTCATTGATTCATGTGACAACATGTAGTGTCAGAGTAAAAAATACTGCAGCACATACTACTGAGGCAAATACATGGACATACCATACATGCTGAATAAAGCGATTCTACAGTATATAATTATGATGATAATAATAATTATTATTATTTTGGATACACTGTCTACACAGATGTTTGTTCATAAGTGCTTACTTATACTACATGGGCTTTGCATTGTCACTGGTAAAGTTGTTTCCTGGCACATGAAAGCTTCTAGAGGATGTCATTTTTTGAGAATTCCTTCTTCTTTTCTACTGTTTTTTCTGCTTTGCTCACCTTGTTTGTGAGGTGAGGTAGCAACTAATATAAAATATATAAAATATATAAAATAAAATAAATAAATAAATAAAATATATAAAATAAATACCAATACAGAGTAAAGAAAAGTCTTCCTCCTCTAACACAAACACAGACTACGTTTCTGCTACATGCTCATAATTGAATCAGTGGACTAAATTGTGTACCTCTGTCCAGGAGCTGCACTGGGTCGGTGGCAGCTGAGGGCTTGCTGAAGGCCTTGGAGGTGATGGTCAGGACTCTGAAGGCATAGCGGATGCCTTTGGAGAGTGTGGAGATGGTGTAGGTGGTCTCCCTCAGGCTGGAGGCTATGATGGTCCACTGGATGGAGCCCAGGGCCTGTTGTTGGATGGCGTACATCAAGGAGCCCGGCTCTGAAATTCAAAATGCTGCACCTCAGTTCTGGGGCAATAATTTTACATTCTGAAAAGCATGGCAGTTTGTAAGTAAACTCATTTACTAAATTTTAAATGTAATTATTGCCACTGATTTTAGGTTTGCACAATAATGTCATATTAAATGTCAGATTGGCCAGTCATGTCATCCACTGCCAATATGATAGATGCTTCTTGCTGCCCACAGTTACATAAAAACAGTTTATAAAACCGAAAAACACACAAGTGGACACATGAAAATAAGCTCCTGAAATGTGTTTGCACCAATGCCACAAAAACAAATCCCTTAAAATGTCTTGTACTTGGCAAATAAGGTGATTCAAATTGTGAATTGGGTGTTGCATACCAATGGCAGGGTCCAGCCTCCTTGGTTTCTTCCAGCTTAACGTTATGGTTTTACCAGTGATAGCTTCTATGACTGGAGTCCCATCTGGTGGGTCAGGCAGGATATCTGAAAATGATAACAGGGGGATTATAAATTAACACATTTCTACATGCCTGCCAATACCCAAACCCTTATAACACCTTGTGATCGAGTAGTGCTAGTCCGATGTTAACATTCAAAATTATCATCTTAGCAAAATGTGATTTTTTTTTTTTTTTTTTTAAGATCACTGAACACTTTTTTGGTATTGAATCCCTATAATCAAATCATTTTTATTTTTAATCCTTCCCTTTTGCATGAGGTGTTTTAGCCTCGAATATCAGTATCAGAGTCTATGTTTGTGGCCTCAGTTCTCTAATACATGTGACAAGCAATAACAAAATTGAAAACAAACAAACAAACAAAAAATAGGTTAAGCTATTTATATATATATATATATATATATATATATATATATATATATATATATATATATATATATATATATATATATATATATATATATATATATATATATATATGTATGTATATACATAGGTTAATATTGTTAGAATGCATGAAAAGTAATGATAAGTACCTGTGACGTAGAGATGGGCATAGCAGGTGGCCTTGCCTACTTTGTTAGAGATGACGCTCTTGTAGACACCGCCGTGAGCGTGGCACACAGAGCGGATGACCAGGCTGTGGACATCACGAACTGAAAACAAAGGGATGGTGAAAAGGTGTGAAGTCAAGTGAGGTTGGTTCACAACTTCCAGTGACTTATGAGACCGCATTCAGCATGGCAACAACTGTGTTGATACAATTTACCCAATGTTACAATACCACTATGCATACTGTACATCTTTCACTGGTAGGTTAGTAGGGCTGTAGTCTGAAGCATAATTCAGCCTTAATTCAGGCTGAATTATGCTTCAGCGTTGGAAGAGCGTACGGGGGTTGTGCGAAGCACGCACTTTCCTACGCAGCGCGTGTGTGTCCAACATACCTCTGCAAACACACAGAGCAATTCTCCTCCCACCAACGTAGACCCTGTGACGTTTGGTCGCTGCTCTTCTGTGGCGAGTGGACGAGTCGTATAGGTGCGGGCACTCTCCAAAGTTTTCAAACACAACCGACGAGTCGAGACACAACAGTTTAAAAAAATAAATAAATAAATAAAAAACGGCGCTGACGGCACAACAACAGGAATGTGATGCCGGTTGCAACGAAATGCCGGAAATAGTGTACTTCGGCGGACCAATCACAGCTCTTGTGGGGCTGCGGAGGGTCCGCGTAGTTACAATTTTTGGGAGGCGCGCGGCAAGGCTCTGCGGCGGTCGCACAACCCCCGTAAGCTCCGCACAACCTCCGTACGCTCTTCCTACGCGGAAGCATAATTCAGCATAATTATGCCGACTCCGTCATTTGCGCCTGGAGGTGTGTCCGTGGGTGTGTTTCATGCACTATCCCTAAAATTGCTATCTTGTGCACACACCACCCGCTATCCGCTATCCCTAAAGTTTGGGCTGTTTGGAGAGCGCGTCCAGGCGGCTTCAATGCGCGCCCCGACGGAGCCTCACCACGCACACGGTCGGACTGATACCGGGACGCCGCCGGAATGGACTGAGTATATTACTCATATAGACTGTTTAGAGGAAAGACTGTTTTAATTGGACACTTACCCCAGCACGTTTTATTGTTTTATCATAAGCCAGCAGCTGTGCTATATTTTTATTATTATTTTAATATTTTATTTGCCCAATCTACCTTGTCAATAAATTAGTTTACACATAGTTCCACCTCTGCCTCTTGTGTGTGGTGTGTGACCCCGGGATTTTACTCAATCAGTACAACCTTGTGACACGTCCACTTGGACACATGTGGCTCCATCTCCCGAATTAACTCGCCTATAATATAATACACAATGGGCCCTATCTTGTGCCACCCGCTATCCGCTGCCACTACCCGCTACCCGCAAATTGCGGATTTAGGAGCTTCCGCTATCCCTAAACGGTATCTTGCGCCACCCGCTACCCGCTATCCGTTATGCCGACTGCATCATTTGCGCCTGGAGGTGCGTCGTGGGCGTGTTTCATGCGCTTTCCCTAAAGTTGCTATCTTGCGCACACACTTTAGGGAAAGCGGATAGCGGGTGGTCAGGACCACCCGCTATCCGCTATCCCTAAAGTGGGCTGTTAGGAGAGCGCGTCCAGGCGGCTTCAATGCGCGCCCTGACGGAGCCTCGCCACACACACGGTCGGACTGATACCGGGACGCCGCCGGAATGGACTGAGTGTATTACTCATATAGACTGTTTAGAGGAAAGACTGTTTTAATTGGACACTTACGCCAGCACGTTTTATTGTTTTATCATAAGCCAGTAGCTGTGCTATATTTTTATTTTTAATATTTTATTTGCGCAATCTACCTTGTCAATAAATTAGTTTACACATAGTTCCACCTCTGCCTCTTGTGTGTGTGTGTGGTGTGACCCGGGGATTTTACTCAATCAGTACAACCTTGTGACACGTCCACTTGGACACATGTGGCTCCACCTCCCGAATTAACTCGCCTATAATATAATATATAATATGTATATAAAGCCAACTTGCTTTAGCCTCAGTAGAAGCCCTGAGAAAATCTACCTCCCTCTCTCCATCGCGGGTTTAGGATTTAGGATTTAGGATAGCGCATCCTGCCCTTAAAGGCAGTGGCACCTGGCACACTGATTGGTTTAACTGGCGTAACGCCCAAAACACGCCTATTCATAATATAGCGGGTAGCGGAGGTGTTTTGCGGATAGCGGGAGGTGCACAAGATAGCAACTTTTACGGGGGAACGCCTCTTCCTAAATCCTAAATCCGCAAATAGCGGGTTTAGGGAGTCTGGCGCAAGATAGGGCCCATAATGTATATAGCCACCTTGCTGTAGCCTCAGTAGAACCCCTGAGAAAATCTACCTCCCTCTCTCCATCGCGGGTTTAGGATTTAGGATTTAGGATAGCGCATCCTGCCCTTAAAGGCAATGGCACCTGGCACACTGATTGGTTTAACTGGCGCAACGCCCAAAACACGCCTATGCATAATATAGGGGGTAGCGGAGGTGTTTTGCGGATAGCGGGAGGTGCACAAGATAGCAACTTTTACGGGGGAACGCCTCTTCCTAAATCCTAAATCCGCAAATAGCGGGTTTAGGGAGTCTGGCGCAAGATAGGGCCCTAAGTGCTAATGGGGGTGTTTTCAGAACAGCCTGTTTCACAGGTAACAGTCTGTCTTCAGAACGCCCGCCTTGTTTTCACAATTTTGGATTATAGCCCAACCCACTGGCGGAGACAGATAGGTAGGCCGGTATGTTCTGAATTGAAGAAAAAATTAGGTCTGGTTTTCCGACTATTTGCTTAATTAAGAACGTTTAATGAACATTTAGTCCTCTACCATGTCAAAGACGTCGTCAGTGTGGCAGCATTTTACCAAAATAGATGGGAAAAAAGTCGAATGCAAACTTTGCAAACAACAGTTTGCATATCACAGCTCAACAACCAACATGACATATCACCTAAAACGGTAAGCTAACATGTCTGAGTTAGGTTGCTCCGTCAGTTTGGAGTATAAACATATCAGAATTGGCATATTTCAAAGTTTTAGTCTAATCGTTTTATAACTGCAGGCGCACACACCCGCGACGACGGCAGCTTGACATAAACGGAAATCATAGGCTATGATATTGAGTAGGTGCACGTGATGCAACGCTGTCAGAGCCGAGAGACTCCAGTGTGTACCTGCCAACATTTGAGTAGTAAAATCCGGGAGGTTTTTGTGGTGGGGAGCAGCAAAAGATGTGCGGGGATATTAGTGCCTGCCGAGCCGGTTGAAATTTACAACGCATCCAGGTTTTTAATAATTAGTCAGTAAACTCGGCATTGTATGACACAGGCTGGAAAATGTGCACTTTTATTTACAGTTACAGTTCGCTGTGTGTTTCAGCTTCTGTTAAACTAACGGAGCTGCGGCGGCTTTCGGTCTCAGCTTTCAAAATAAAACCTTTGTTATTGTGTGTTTCTCATTATGCTTAACAAACACAATTGGGGCTTGTAAATTACGGGAGATTCCCGGGAGAAAAGACAAAACGGGAGGGCGGCAGGAGATGAGAAACCTGGGAAAAACGGGAGTGTTGGCAGTTATGGCCAGATACTGCGACAAATACCCCCCACAATCTGACTTGTTTCCTTCACTGTAAAATCAGGAGATAAGCGGGAGAAATTACTGACTGAATTACTGGAGCATTGCGGGAGATAGGGTTAAAAATCGGGAGTATCCCGCGTGAATCGGGAGACTTGGCAAGTATGATCATTCAGTGCAAAATAATTAGGTCAAAAACGATTTAATATACTGCAAATACTTGTTGATTATGTTTATTTATAATTCAATTAGGCAGAGAAGGCTAGCAGGCAGGCTACTGTCCAGTTAATCTAAAAATAATAATTTTTTTTTTTTTTTTTTTTTTCAGGACTTTAGTCGGCCAAGATTTTCTCTGGTTGACTACAGCCCTACTTACTTCATTCTCTTATTATGGCTTCCATGTAAATTTATGTCTGAATACAAAAGAAAATTATTCTGGAAATACATACCATGAGAGTCATACTTACATTGTGTCATCTTCCTGTCTTCAGTGCTGTCAATCCTCTTGCCGTTATGGAACCAGACGATGGTGGGGTACGGTAAACCGGCCACCTTGCATTTGAGTACAGCCTCCTTCCCCTCAATCACATCCAGGTCGTAGAGGGGTTTGATGAAGTCAGGCATGGTGAAACGCTCCACCTCGTTCTCTGGGACCTCTGGCTCCTCTGGGATAGATGGCATCTTCTCCAACTTGGCCCTGGAGGGAATGGAGAGGAAATCATGGTAAACAGAGGAGATGAGGAGCAGGAAGGAGAGGAAGAGATGAAGAGGGTGTATTTTATGGAGCAGTTGTCACTTTTTGAAATGGTGAACATCTAAATATCCAATATATCAGTATCCTTTGCAATGAGATGAGGGAATAACATTGTGTGGTCTGCGGGTCAGTTTGGCCAAAAATGATTGTTATTGTCTTTTTTGTGTAGGCTAGAGAGCTTACTAGCTAGCAGCACTTGGCTCCCATATTCATCCCACCTGTTCAACAATTTTCAACAGCAGAATATGCAGAACATCTCCGACCATGTTCATACTGCTACTTGGTATTTTGTAGCCTGACTCCTATTGAAGAAACACTGCAGATTTCAACTTCATTTCAATTTCAAGCTCATCGAGAGAATGCCAAGAGTGTGCAAAGCAGTAATCAGAGCAAAGGGTGGCTATTTTGAAGAAACTAGAATATAAAACATATTTTCAGTTATTTCACCTTTTTTTGTTAAGTACATAACTCCACGTGTTCATTCATAGTTTTGATTCCTTCAGTGAGAATCTACAATGTAAATAGTCATGAAAATAAAAAAAAACACATTGAATGAGAAGGTGTGTCCAAACTTTTGGCCTGTACTGTATAGGTATAGATATAGAAATAGATATAGATATAGATATAGATATAGGTATAGATGTATGTATGTACATGCTCCTACATTTGTGAGGAGATGGCTGGTCGTGGTTCCTGCACATAGAGCTCAGCGGAGCTCTCGGTGTGCCCGTGACTGTTGCTCGCCGTGACTGTGTAGAAGCCCTCATCCTCATTGGTCACATGAGAGATGATCAGAGAGTGGCGGCCTCCCTCCTGTAGAATACGAACATCCTCACTTTCTGCCAGCGGGTGGTCTAAAGAGAGAGAAATTCATATTGATATGTAGAGCACTTCAAAACACTTACAAAGGACAAGGATAGATGGAGTCCCTCAGGATTTTATATATATATTTATATATATATGCACTGCAGTAGAATCACACTATTTTTTTCCCATATGTGATGTTTTCTAATCAGTGTGAATCAGTGTGTCTGGCCTATAAAGACTGTTAACATCATCCCTGAAAGGAGGAGCAGGATGCAATGTGCTTAAATTTGCACTGTGTGTTCTGTGTTGTTTTGTTTTGTTTTGTTTTTTTACCAAAGTGGCTCCAGATGACTCGGGGAGGTGGCGTCCCACTGACTTTGCAGTCAAAGCGAGCATTGCGGCCCTCAATCACTTCCAGGACGTCCAGCTTGCGGGTGAAGAGAGGTTCAACTGAGGGGATGACCTTGAGCTTGCCACATGAGGTAAGTTCCTCTGAAACACAAAAGATTGATAGATAGACAAAAAGATGGATGGGTAGATATATGGTATAAAAATGATCCATGTTAATCCTTCATTTCTTTTTATTTTGATGACATTATTCATCACAAAACTAGTTTTGTGCAGGATGCTTGTCTTACCTTTAGCTGTGCTTAGCTTGCACATGTATGTCCCACTGTCGTCCTCATGTACAGAGTTGAGCAGCAGCCGGCACTTCCTTCCATCAAAATGCATCTTACAGTTGAGCAATGCCGGTTGGATGAGTTTCCCGTCTGCCAGCCAGTCCACATCAGTGTCCTTTGGTCCGATAACGTGACACTCAAACAAAACCGTCTCTCCAGCCTTGGCTGTGATGTCCTTGACTGGGCGAATGACAGCCAGGCCTGGCTCAACTGGTGGTGCTGGGTGTAATTAAAGAAAAAATTGTGAGGACCCTTGTGTACCCATGTGATACCTAAACTGTAGTGTTGTGAACTACTCAGTAATCACAATAAGTTTTTATTTACCTGGAGTTATGGTAACATAGTTAAGAATATGTTGACTAAAGAACGGTAAACTAGTTAAACAGGAGCCAAGCCTTCTGGCAAATTGCAAATCTGGCCAGTTATCTGTATTGTAGTGATTATATTATTTTAGTCAATCTTATTGATTTGCTATCTGTATAAATCTTATTTTATTCCATGTTTTAGGATGCCTTTTAACATAAAACATCATTGGGTTTTCTGTTGATTAATATGCACTGTCCCTGACAAATAAACCAATAACTAAATAAATAAATAAACAGGTAAATAAAAACAACAAAAATCAGATCCACAAACAGATATTCATTATCCACGGAAGAATTTGATTTGATCATAAAAGTATGCAACACAGCAAACAGCAGTTTATCATAGAAGCGTACCTTTTACCTCCAGCTTCCCCTCACACTGCTTTGTCCCATATTCATTAATGATCTTACAGGTGTAAATCCCAGAGTCTGATCTCACCGCCGACTTGATGGTCATTTCAAAAGTGCCGCCCTCCAACTCACGCACAGTATGGCGTGGGCCAGTTTTTACTGTCACTCGGTCCCTCAACCTAAAAAAAAAAGAAGCAGAATTAAGAAAGGATTTTTTTGATATGTTACAAAGCATCAGGAAATATCTCTATATTTTATTTGCTTTACTTTACTGCAGGGAAGGGTGATCAAGCACAGTTTTTCAGCACTCTAGTGCTACACACTGCCATGGTTACGTCTTCACGCCTATGAGCAGATCAGTACAAGCAGACTTTTGCACTAATGGACACTGAGCGGCTCGAGGAAACTAGTGAGGGAAGGAAAGTGTTACTCATTCCCTTTCCCTCTACAGATTTTCCTTGCCTGCCTAGAGATTAAAACCAGAGCCCTTTTAGTCACAAATGGGATTCCCTAAATGTTAACTTACCACCTACTTTAACAGATAAATCATAGCAGTACACTTAAGTCACAAACAAGCTTAGCTATAATTTCTGATTCAGTACAAGTCCTCTCTGTGTCTCATGCAAGCGTTTGGGTGCATATAATGACACACATCAGTGAGTTTGTGGGGTTGGATGACATGAAGAAACCTACCAATAGAGCATGGGTTTGGGTTGGCCACTTATTCGGACAGACATGGTGACTTCCTGTCCTTCAATGACAGCTTGATCACTCATAGTTACCTGTTTGAAATGCAATGTGAGATAAAAGCTGAGAGATGCATTTTACTCACAATTTTTATCTTGTAAATGTGGTGATGGGATGAGCAAATCCACACAGCGATACCAGTTACATGCAGAAAAATTAATATTGATGGAGTCAGTAGCATGCATAACACATCGTTGTGTAATACTTTGTGATAACTAAGTCAAAAATGCAGCTGAGTAATGCTAAAGATAGATATTTCCTACTCTAAAAGATAAAGTCAGCTTAGAGTGGGTGGGCCTATAAGAAGAGTTATTTGAAATGTGACTCACCAGGAATGCGGGAGGTTCCTTGAATCGTGCGTCAGTGATCGTCCTAAGATCTGGCCCACCATAATCCATGCCTTCCTCCATGGGACTAAGATACTCTTCATCAGACGTGATGGGGCTGCTGATATCCATAGGTACACCCAGGTTCCCCCTTGGCTCCTGAATAGACTCTTTAAAACCAACATGAATACATGATGTTAGAGTTGGTGGGCATGTTTCTGGCATCATCTTATATGTCCTCTGCCAGAAACATTCATAGGGGTAATGACTGTCTAAAGTGCAGTCACAAATCTTTATAGCCACTATTTAAGCAGATTAGCAGATTATCAATCATCTTTATTCAACTGTAGTTTGATACAGCCCCACACTCTTTATTCTGCATCTGGAAGGCTGGAGTCGAAGAAGCTGAGATTGTATATTATACAAAATAAATAAATAAATAAATAAAGTTACATTATAAATGTAATTACAATCTCAGACATCAAATGTGATATCAAAACAATGGTGGATTCACATTGAGTGGAGCCACTGTGCCTCAGTGGGCAATTTATAGGTTCGATTTAGCCTCTGAGTTGCTATGGTAACTATAAGTGAGGTTGTTCGGCTGGAATATATGGCACACACATTTTGCTGAGAGAAATAATGAAAAGGGAGAGGGTGAGAAATCAGCTGAAACACTGCCAGTATGGGGACAGACCACAAGAATGGAGCATGAAATTAATAATAATGGAATTAATGGAATTAATCAATGGAATAATAATAACTTTGGAGGCTTTCAAGGAAACAACACATTGCCTGTAACAAAACTGTCAGCCCCTTGCAACAACACTCAAATTAATGTTTATAACTGACCTCATTTGAGTTGAATAGGAAGTGACATGTTTCACTTAATCTGACTTGACAGTTGACTATAGTCTTAATGTTTATGACAGCATAATTCCTCTCATGTTAACCTGCAACATTTCCCTGGTATTTTTTGTGAATTAATCAAATATACAAGAATCTACTGTTTTAAATTTTATGTTGACACATTGTAAATCATTCTTATAACCCATGCAATTAATAGCCATACCTCACCTGTACAATGCTTATCCAAGCAATGGGTATGAGATTTTAAAATGAAAAACAATGCAGAATCAAAAAAGTAATTTCCCCCTGGGGATCAATAAAGTATTCTGATTCTGATTCTGATTCTGATTCTGATTCTGAGATTTTAAAATGAAAAACAATGCAGCTGTTTGCATGTTTGATTCAGAATGTATCAAAATACCATTCCCAAAAGAATGTTTAGCTCCTGAAGAAACACACTACATAAATGTAGTAAACCAAATGCCAAAATCCAAACTCACCTGTTTTAATTATGAGGGTAGCACTGCTAGACACCTTGCCCACCTCATTGACAGCTGTTACACAGTATTTTCCTCCATCACTCGATCTGGCCGATTTGATGAGCAAACTATGTCGCTCACCTTCCACTTTCACCACATAGTTTGCACCACCGGTGATTTCAGTATTGTCTTTCTTCCATGTAACTTGAACAGAGGAATGTTAAAAGACAAATTAAGTCATCTTGTACTAACTGTAAAAACTGTTGTACAGACATGAACAAATACTTTCGTGTTTGAGTAATTTTAGAAGATGTTTTATTGTTGAAATACAAAGTAACATAAACATGTAAACATGTTTACCTTCAGGAAAAGGAGTGCCAGCAATGATGCACTTAAGCAGTACATCTGTACCAGAAGATGCTACAGTGTCCTGAAGGGGAAACTCAAATACAGGAGCCTCCAGAGGGTCTTCTCCAGCAGACACATAGGAATCATCTGAAGAATCTGCACCGGTTCACAAAAGGCATGGCTGATGTCAAATTGTTATGAATGAAGATGAAATTACAAGAAAAAATCTTAATAGTAAGAAATATGTCATTGGATTATCAGAGATGAGAAAACTAGGAGGCTGGAACTTTGCACTTGTACAGTTTATGAAAGAAATGTAACAAATCTAACCTAACTCTGGAGACATAGGCCGTGTGCGACGATTCTTCCCTTTTGTCTTGTGTGGCTGTGCCTCTTTGGCACGAGCACTCTGCTGAGGGTCACTTGTCGGCACAGGAACATCCTCTTCCATCCGTTCATCTTCAACAACGATTGCAGGGATGCTTAGCTTAGGGGCTGGCTTGGGTTGATCCACTTCCATCTTCTCCTCCACTGGAGTGTCTAGTTTCATCTTCAGAGGTTTTGGTGGAGGTTGAGCAGGCAGCTCTTGTATAATGGCAGGCTTTCGTTGTACCAATGGACTTTGAGGTCTGTTTTCTATTTTCCGTAACACTACTTCTATTGGCGTCTTTCTCCCTGAAGACTCATCTTTTTGTGATGTTTGAAGAGGTCCTTGAATATGTGTGGAATCTTGCATTCGAGATACCCTTTGCACAAGTGGACTTGGTGGCCTTCGTTCAACCTTGCGTAATGTCATCTCAACTATGTTTCTGCTTGGTGACTCGGCCCTCTGTTGATGAATTGTTGCTGGTGATGATGACCTCTGAATGATTTCTGTAACTGGACTGGATCTGCTTATTTCTCTCAGTGATCGTTGACCTGGCAAGTCAGACAGTTGCATTGACTCTGGGGTGCCTGCCACCTCTCCTGAACTACTGACAGTTATATTTGTTGTAGTGGTGCATGCAGTCTGTTGGGGTTGGGATTTAGGCTGTTCCTGCCGTGTTTGCTGTTGTTGCTGCATTGGCTGCTGACTCACAATATGTAGTGTTTTTATTGGTGAGCTCTCTTTGGGTTGTTCTTTTTCTCTCTGCTCCCTTTCCCACTGGGCACGTTCCCGTTCTTGGAGCTTTTGAAGGACCTGTGGAGGAATGGGCTCTATTTTCCTGAAAGGCTGACGCTGCCTGCCCCTCAGAGTGAGCTGTTCGGTTGAGAAAGATTTCTTCAGATGAGGTTTTCCAACAAGTTTCTTAATGCGCTGGAGCTCCTCAGTGAACTTGTTCTCAATGTCTTGAACTTTCTGGGAGTACCGTGGCTTCTCCTCTAGTGAAGCAGCCCTCTGTTTGAACATTGATCTCCGTTCAGCAGCGTCTTCCTTCAGAGCCTCCCTTAGATCTTCCCTTGAACTTTCCCTAGAGATACCCAGTCGGCTTCCTCCATCATCTGAATCAACAGATCCAGCACGATTGAACCCTGCCCAGGATCTTCCTGAGATGGAGCCTTCTGGCATTTCAAGGCTTCGTCTCCGCTCTTCTAAACCACGAACCTTTTCAAACACCTTAGAGCTTGCCCTGGTAAGCTTTGGGGATGGTCTGGGTGTAAATTCTTTCCGAGAGTATTCACTCAGTGGAGTCTGTGGTCGAGAGTCTTGTGCGCTACTTTGGGACATGGTACTGGATTTTGGCTGCTTAACCTTTTCTTCAAACTCCCCAGGAACTGTATCTTGGTAGTCAGTTGGCACAACAATTTTCTTACGCAAGCTGAGTGGTGTAGTTGAACCAGAGCGACTAGGCATCGGAGAGGTGGAGGGTCGTTTGATGAGTCTTGGGGATGGGGGTGGGAGGACTTGTGGGGGAGATTCTCTTGAAAAATCATCTGACTGGCTCCTGAAATGGAAGATTGGAATGGAATGGAATTTCAGTACGATGTAATAATTCAAACAGCATATTGAGGGGTTTTTAAAGTTCTACTACATGTTGTTTGCATGTGCTTGCCTGGTTGTCTTAGAGTGATCCTCATGTCCATGTGCTGTACTATCATCCTCAGCACATTTGTCCATTACTGGATCTCATGTAAAAAAAAAAAAAAAAAAAAGGACATCAGACACAAATTAGCACAGTTAAGCAATTAAGTGTTTGCAATTCAGTTTAAGACTGGGCTTAATTTAGATAAGTGCAAATCAGTGAAATACTTAAAATTAAAATTTCAGTTATATGGACACCTTTGATTTGTAAGATTGTTTCTAAATATGAAAAAATGGCATATTAAACCCAACACTTATTGAAATTTGTTCAAAGCCATAGTTGAAATGTTTTAATAATGTAGCATTTAAGGAACAATCAATCACTAGAATATCCAAAAATATATTTTCAAAGAAAGAATGTTCGTTGGAAAGTGTGGTCTGGGTAAGAATACCTGTTTGCACAGTCTGGTCCTCAAGATCCCCACTATCTTCTTTGGTCTCAAACTGGTCTCCACCTTCATCCTCTGTAGTTTCTGAGTCTGAAAAAGTTATAGGAGAGTGGAAAAAAAGATGAAGCATATGTAAACAGTGGAAAATGAAACTGTGTGAGCTGGAATGTCACTTAGCATTGGAGTCAAAGTGTCCTGAGGATGAATAGGTAATTAAAAAAAAAAAAAAAAAAAAAGTGACCGATTACCATTTTTGATCTTCCTGCACTAGTGGAAAAGGATGTTTCCAAAGTGGCAGCAAAAGAAGCAGAGAGAACACACTGTTACTATAGGAACCAATAGAATACCTCATCCCTTTCAATCAAGTTGTTGCTAGTGTACTGTGATTGGTTGAAAGGCTATAGCAAAATTCCCATTGCAACTTGAGATGCTGCATGTTGTAAATTTCATGTGGACTACAGAAATAACATTAGGGTTTTTCATTGACTTAGAGCATTTTTGTATAATGCTTTTATCATCTCTGCTACATTATAGATGGATCTGCTATCACTTGACCTTTAAAATGTCATATTTCCAATCAGGGTCTGGATTAATGGCATTGTCAAATTTAAGTGCTATAATGTATTTGATTGGGTTAAATTACTCAGTCCTTAATCATTTATGTCTTTCCCATTCTCATCAATAAGGTAGTATATCGAAGATAATACAATATAAGGGAGATATCAAAATGTTTTTCTGTAGTTTCTGAAGAGTCACTTTGAATATTTTTGTATCCATTACACCTAAAAACTTGTTCCAACTGTATCATCTGAAAAATAGAATTGTTTCTCTCAAACTGACAGAAAATTCAGTCATTGGCAGAGCTAAGAATAGAAAGTACTTTTGAGTCATCGGTTTCCCAGCAGCTCTCATGAGGTGTTTGCCTCATAGTAGGAGGAATTATTTAAAGCTTGCTGGTTGAGACTGAACAAAAAATTGAGGCTGTTGACCATTTACAGTAGAGAGAGACAATGATTGTTACTTTCATGGTGTTCAGATGATAAGAGAAAGGGAGGTTAATATGATAATAAAGAGAGAGGTAGAGAGGTAGATGGGTGTGAACTCAATGACAAGAATGAAAAAGAATGTAATTCACTGTAAATCACAGATTGTTTTAAGTAAACAGGTGGAATCTTAGTGGTGTTTTACATGGTGTGTGTGCCATGATTCTGATTTAGCCATGTTCCACATTTATGTAATATGTGGTTCTTCTGATTGGATTGCAGATTTCAAAATAATACATACATGCAATCATGTCACAGGAACAGAACATGAATGTCTGATAAAATACAGATGGTTTAGTGCAGTAGTAACTTAAATCCTTAAGGTTTTCTGTTCTATCAGGCAGTAACTGCATTCAGCTCGCATCCCAGGTCTAAATCAGCCCTTAATTAGGCAGCTAAAATGAAAAGAACCAAGCTGATATTTAGTTTTCATTTTAGGAAACCTGCAGTACACTGTACCACGAGGATTTAAGCACCACTGGTTTATTGTGGCTTAAATGTCATCATGAGTCTGTTATGCACATAAAGTTTCACAAAATACCAGCGGACCATCCACAAAAATTAATTGGTTTCAACATATTTTACTTAAACAGTATTTGCTTGCTCAAAAATACACAAATGGATAAAATATTTGAAATAAGAAAAGTTGTAAAAATAGATTGACTGAATAATCTCTTGACTTGATTAAACTGGTCTTCTTAAAATTCAGACACAATGGACTGACAAATGGTTTGTGGAAACTTGAATTTTCTCACAGGAGAAAAAATAGAAAGAATGAAGCGGGGAGGGTAGAAATGAAATTCTTAAAGGGCCGAACACATTTTTGAACATTGAAACTCGATAGTTTGATTAAACTTTGGCGACAGATTCTTTTTTTCCCCATTTTCATGTGGGGGCTGAGTTAACATGTTCTCAAATTACTGTGAATGTTCTGTAACACAGAGTGATTTTAAGTATTCAAAGACACACTATTCAGAGATACAGCATTCACAGGCTCGATTAGCATGACATGTCAGGGTTATGACGACAGTGTTAGCATGCAAGTGATGGCATGGACTATGTCACATACACATTGCTGTCCCAGGAGAGAGTGGACCCCCACTCCCACCCCCCCAGAGATCCTGTTACATTTTCCAGAATGACATTCATATATCCTTAAGTGTCGCTTAAACTTCTTGGTTTTGCTCTCTCTCTCCAGTCATTATGTCTTTAAACCATCTTCTTGATTATGCTATGTTTTTTTTTTGTTTGTTTGTTGTTTTTTTTTTAATTTCCTCACTTGTTTTCAAAATAAACTTCTTTTCTCATTTTCAATTTCCACACTTCATAGAAAAATGAAGCTAACAGCGAACACTCTCATTAAATTGCATGAAAATGTGTCTGTAAAATCGTATGAGGAGTGGTATCATCGTGATTGGAAGCTGCCAATAAATGTGTGCCTTCCCATGAATAACATCAGCCTGAGAAACATTAGTGCAAGCAGCATGTGAGCATTTGAGTACAACTCTGAAAACTGAACTGAAAACCTCTTACAGTTCTTTGAAGTGAGTTCAAAGTGCATGTGGTGCCTTTGCTCGGTGATACGCTTCCTAATCAGAGCTCCAACTCTACTTTTACATGGCCTGAGGAAATAAATTCCATCTTCAGTCACAGTGGTCAAATGTAGTTTCCTTTGTAAGTTGGGGTGAAAAGAACAGCCTCATCCCCTTTAATCTACTTCATGGCATCTGAACCTGACAGTTGTCAAAACTATTTGCTGGACCAATTGATGGGTGGTAGTTCTATTAGTGTACTGCTTCTGGCAACATTTCAGATTAAATACTGTACAGCACTATGTGCTACTCAATATACAGTAAAAGGCTGAATGAAAAATTTATAAATGGCACAGATGAGATGGCACTAACCTGTCTTTTTCTTTGGTCTGGATATCCTCACGGCCACTGTCGGTATGTCCTCGACCACTGTCTCAGGTATTTTTTGTCTTGAGTTATACTGAGGAGCAGGGTATTCCCCCAGCTACACTGGTGGTTGCAAGCCATGATAACTAACAGCCTAACAAATTATTTTCTATAGAGACATCCGCAAGTGATATCTCACTTGGATGTAAAGGAATCAACTTGCTCTGATGTAAGTTGCTCCAAATGTGATCTGTTTACACGCAGGTAAAAGCCTCCCAAACAAAAGCAGCGCTTAAAAAAATCAATTCAAGGCACTTTGATCCATTGTATAGCAAATTGTCCGGCTCAGAATCTCAGCAATCTGGCTCTTCTGAGGAAATCCAATTTTGAAAAGCATAAATGCTCCATCGGCAGGTGGACAAATGTGATGAAAGCATAATATCATCCACTCTCGGGGAGCCCCCTGTCCACACAATAGCCAGCAACAGAGTAAGCATCTTCCCCCGCTGTGTTCCACGCCACAGGCAGAGCACAGCGATAGGCAGAAAAACCAGTGGGAGTGAATCAGCCCTCTTGAGACCAGTGTTCTACAGCATAGGTTGACATTTTTCATTTTTCCCTTCCTCCCCAAGTGTCTGTGCCTTATTCCTCAACTGGTGTAATGAGACGATGCTGTTTATGGTCGGCAGAAGAGGGGGTGGGGGGGATCACTGCAACAGCTAAAGGAACCTCCTCACTCCTCCGCAGCACTGGTATAATATTCACTGACAGCACTGACACTGACAGCACAACCTGCTTCCACTTCTCCTGTTTTCAAAGGACATGATGGATTTAACCACTAAACTTACTGGTTATTCATAGGGGATGATATAGCTCATGCATGTTTTTTTTTTTGTTTTTGTTTTTTTTTTGATAGGAATTATCACAAATCATTTGCTGCTGCTAATTTTTCATGCATGTGTTGGATGTAATACAATTTAAATGAATGTGAAAACTATCAACTAAACTAAACATTGCCTACAGTATATTGAATAATTCAGTGGGTGAGGAATTCCTACCCATGAGGGAAAGGGAAACGGGATGGCTGCAAACACATTTTTGTTTCACTGCCCAGTCCAAGCTCCTGCTCTTTCTTTTGCCCACATAAATCAATACGTTGAACCAGCTCAGCTTAAAAAGAACATCTCAATTAAAATAGCATCATGCGGGGCCCAGCACACCACAGGTTGTGGGACTGCTGAGGTTTTGCTCACTCGCTGAAGGTAAATCGACATTGTGAAACAAGCCTAAGGTATTTGAAGGTGCACCTACAACCTGAGATTTTGTAATCAATGTGATGATGACCCTTGTCAGTCTCACATTGTGAATACCTGCGGTTTCAATTAGGGACTGTATAATACATCAGAGTTTCTGATTGTGCTGTAAATGTAGTAATCAGGTGTGTCTCTTTCAAGTTGCAAGTCATCCAAATGTGCTGCATGGGGCATTTACTAGCATCGCTATTATTGTTAAACTGATTGTGATGCCGTGGTGTATAATTACCATAAACAAATCAGACCAAGGTCGAGTTGATTGGCAGCATCTCTATAATTCCAGTGGTATTATTAGTTCTGATGTTTATGGGCCAAGGCTTTGGAAAAGTCTTCCAAAGGATCTGGGCATCAGAACTGCTGCTGAGGTTTTTAAGCATAAGACCAACCAAGACCACATTTCCTATAACCTCCATTTAAGAAAAAAAAAAAAAAAGTGCCCTCTTCAAGCCTAAAAAAGTCCAGTCTAGCACATTAGCACTGCTTTAAAACAGGAAGAGGCTGTTTGCATTGCACGTCTGGTGCTGTTTTGTTGTTTGATATATTTTTGTCGGTTAACCATCCATGAGTGAACGAAGCTATGTCACTGAGAGACATTCTCGGCACAGCTACAGTGCTGATTAAAGGGTGATGCAACCCAAGCAGAAAATGTAGATTTTGCTGACATCTGGTGGATGAAATTTTTAACTCCCAAATCACTCTTGGGCGGGGTTGGAAATGCAACAAAGCAAGTTGCGTATAGCTGCAGCCTTAGAGAAGAGCTTGTCACAAGCTTGGCACATCATGGACAAAGACTACTAACAAAAGACACTCACAACCACACCCAACAGTGATGTTAGGTGCGGTCAAAAGTGCAGGGTGAGTGCAAATATGCTTTTCTGCAGCAGCACTGACAGCCGCCTGTTTACAAGATAGAACTGTACCATCTGTAGCACCTTTCAGTTTTCATAGACCAGTTCTTCTCATTTTTTGAACATGAATGAGAGCTTTGACTTCCAAGCTACCAGTTCATCTTCTCTTACACAACTGATATTTGTGAGGGACAGAAAAGGATCAAGACTGTTAGCAAGACATCGAAATAAGATGGGTATCATTCTAAGTCAACAAAATATATTTTTTTGCAGTGTATTTAAAAGCCACGTGAATTGATCATAGTGCCTCAAATTGATTTAGGACAGATTTCTACATTTTATGTGGGTGAGTGTATTAAATAACACCTCTATGCATACATGCTCTTACAAATTATGAGCCATCTCACTTTGCACAGGTTATAATTTTTACCTTTTCGTTGTGCTATGCATATTCAAAACACAGACATAATACAAGATGGGGTGCTAAAGCATATCCTCAGGTGTACTACTGTGACTGTCCTACAGCTTCATTATTATTCAGTTTTACTTTAGGATTAGCTGCTGAGAAAATGACTCTACAATGACTCTAGAAGAAAAATAGCTCCATTTGCATGACCATGAATGTGTATTAGCTGCCAGCCTCAACAGATCAACCATCTTTTTTTTTTTTTTAAGTCTGTCTCCTTTTTAAATAAACATCCTGTGTAAAGTATGTCTGGAAAACTTAAACTTCTTGTTTTGCCAGGCATGCCAGGAGGTCAGTCACTGTCTGAAACGAAACCGTGTGCCATGACCGCCACGCTTTCTCAAAGCATCAAGCTCACTGGCATATGACAACATGCTTATTCCTAATGCAAGTCTGATAGCAACAGCTCCTTCTAGTGGCAATGAGCAGGTAAAACATTCACCTAAGTATAGCAGATTCTCAACTTGATGTGTCGTTGAGAGTTAAAGGTTGACTGAAGTTAGACTCTTTAGACTCTCTCAACTGACTAAAAATGTCGAGTAACAACATAATGGTCAGAGTTGGCCTTTTGTCTTGGCCTGTCATGGCATTTGACAAGCTCATGCTTAGTCTCTTCTTATTTCGAAAGTGCTGTAAAATCCTAGCCTTAATCCAAACCATAACCTACATTTTAATGTAATGTATTTTCACATAACATCAACATTTAGTTTTGGCCTGCAGCCCTCCATCCAGATTGGTTTTTGGCCCTTCATAGGAAAGATTTTTTTTGCACCTCTGGTCGTAACAGTCCTCATATCAACTGACCATAGGACATTTTTGCCGAATGCACTTTAAAATGTTCAGCAAGCCAGACGGCGGTAGACAACTGATTCATGCTTTGAATCAAGAAGTGTGCTGACTCACTCTGCATTTCATTTGATAGTTAAAGGAAGAGTTCACCCAAAATTTTAAAAAAAGGAGACAATGTATGTTAATGTATGCAGCTCCACAGCATGCTTCTCAAAAACAACTGTAGCTCCAAGTTTCTTTAGCGCTCCAAAAAGGGTAAAAAAATGACCAATTTACAGTCATAAGGGACCATCCGCCATTTAATCGGCCGGGGGGCCGGTTCATACAGGGGAGGCATTGTATTTTTGCCCCCTTCTGAGAAAGAGGGCTGTGTAAAAATGGGGAGAGAGACTTATTTTCCTACAGTTAATATGCTATTTTTATTTGCAAATCTGTCAGATTTAAAGTGACTTTGAGCTAACCTACTTTTCAATGGCTACAAAAATGACTCAATCCCTGGATCCCATGGAACAAAAAATTGCTATCAGGTACAGAGTAGAGTGTGCACTGAGTGTGGGGAACACTTGTGGGTACACATCGGTGCCAAGAAGGCACACCATGAACGTACAGCATACACCCAATTGGATGCTTTTAGCTGCAACCAGAAGCAATCATTATCTGTATCAGTCCCACAATTTTCAATAAATGTGAGGGACAACAATGCCATAAAGATATTATGCTGTCCAATCAGCTTGGTTGGTACAGCATATACAGAGATGTTAATGCCAGAGAAACCAATTCAAACCTTGGTGAGAGTTTAGCTTGTGAATATGTTACTGCTTACTTCAGATGTGCGATCATAGCACGATGAGGTATCTCCAGAGTAAAGAGTAAAGTCACTCATTGGATGGCCTAATATTAGCCCTGGTAACTTAGTGAGCCTATGTGCATCTGTACCGATGCTCAGATGATCATACATCATCAGTATACCCAGTATGTTTCCTGTTAACCAGAAGTAGATCTATTGCTCTGTTATAACAGTTTTTGGATATTTATTGCACTTACAAAGTTAAGTAAATGAAGAGGGAAGGTACTGCAACCTTTTCCGCAGTATAGAAAACAATTAAAACTGAAAATGAAAAATCAGTGAGTGTAGGCTAAATATTAATACCCAATTTCCCAAAATATGATGAGATGTTTATAGAGCCAAGTCCATATTCTTCAGTTCCAAGGAGGTGAACTGTTGGATTTGTTTCACTTTTCAATTTACACTCAGCTACTGACCTCTGAGATGCTGGATACATGAAGGTATGTGACAATCTTTAGTTTACCAGCCACTTTTGCCCAATACTGTGTCCCTCTCTATTTCATATAAACTGTTATTTGTTTCATCAGTGCAGGGGCATGTGAGCAGTGAACTAGAAAAACCTCATTCACTCCAAGGCCCAACTTAGAATGACAGTGACTCGGCTATTCTGTCTCACAGAGACCTACTGCCGTTGTCTACAGTGAAAATAAACATATAAAAACACTGTATTCACAACAACAGTCTGTGCTCAGGGTTACGAGAAGGAAATTTAACTACCTCCTTCTTTATACTCAGGATTTGCATGCAAAACATTTTTTTTTAATGAAAGTAGCTTAAATGATATCTACTGTCTGTTCTCTCCACAGTCAAGGTATAAACAATAACCTGTCAGCATTTAAAGATGGATTTTGGATAGAAAGAGACAGTCCTTCAATTCCTCAAATTCCATTGAAGCTCACGGCTTTTGAATATGAATGAATAAAAAAATATTATTTTAACACTCTTAGGTATCAGGGTCAGGATACAAATCATCTGAGGTTACTCTTGTCTACAGATCTGTGAAATAAAATGAAAATAAAATAAAGCGTTTATTGCTTTGAAGTTGGGAATTTGAAAGTTAAAGGGTTGTCACATAAATCAATGGATACAAATAAAAGCCTGTTATCAATCCTTGGTGATACTTTATGTGCTATAAATACTATGCTAATGCACATCTGTTTTCACTTTGGAAAGAGTAAAAATAATTGTGGACAATATTTGAATTTTTGCCATTGGATTTTTGTTATTTTCGTGAACAAGCAGCACCTGATCAAACCTGACGAGGCAAATGTTCAGATAAACATCTTTCATTTACTGCCGTCTGTTCCACTACAGAGGGGCGGCTGTTAAAATCCAAAAACCTCGGTCACACTTGTTGACTGCTAGTGGAAAAAATAGCCTCTTTGATCTCGTGATGTGCTATTTCTGATAAGACACAGCAAACATGGATTTATCAGATGTGCAAAAGTGAGCTCTGACACAGCAGCTTGGCAGTTTCACTTGAAGCATGTCCAGCTATAGACAAGATATATATAGCATACACTGTATATACAGGCAAAGTAACACCCTCTATAGTATACCTCAAGTGTAAATTCTTGTGAGATGGTCTGACAAAACTGATTCTGCTAATCCAATCAGTTCACCAAGTTAAATAAATCTG
This sequence comes from Myripristis murdjan, assembly GCF_902150065.1. Classification (NCBI taxonomy): domain Eukaryota; kingdom Metazoa; phylum Chordata; class Actinopteri; order Holocentriformes; family Holocentridae; genus Myripristis; species Myripristis murdjan. The sequence continues at coordinate 10,598,918 of NC_044000.1, forward strand.
AAGGTTTTATTCTTCTTCTGGGCCCTGCCAACACGTCAGCACTGATAAATTACCTATTACATGAATTTCCCATCTACTTACAAATATTAATTTGTTGTTATAATTGGTACAGCAAAATGGCATTGCAAAGGGGGTTTCCACAGTGTAACTCTAGCTCCACCTGTTCTCTCAGATCCATGGTCCTAGAGCAAGGCGACGTGGTGAGGAAAATATCCAAATGTGCTGGAAAGCGGCCATGATCACACTAAGCAGAGACATCTAGAGTTCTGAGTATTCAATCTCTCAAAGCACAGATACCCTGTGAGCTTGAAACAGGCAATATAGGCAAAGAGGAGGTGCAGCTTGCATTGGTCTGCGTACGTCTAATTTTATCTTGTTAGTAGCTGTGGATGCAGTCCATGTTGTGTGCATTTGATGGTGCTTATTTTTGTCTATTCTGGCTTTACTGTCCCTACTGTCTCCATGCAATGTGTCACTGTTTATCAATCAAGCTGTCCTATTTGATCCATCATGTAACTAAGCAAGACTCCACACATGCTGATACTGATAACTTATAAATGTAATCCTGGTAAATAAGACATTGGCCAGTGTCCAAAAATACAAGGCATCTAATCTAAGGCCAGCGTGTGCAATAAATGGGACTGGAAATGTCCATCATTATCCAAAAAAATGACAGAACAGGTTTTTCAAAACAAACAATGTCCAAAACTGTTTTTGAAAGCTGGTGCCAATATTTTTGGACTGAAGCTGCTGACAGACAACATTTCATGCTGATGTTCATTGCTGTTAAACTGTTAAACTGAATAGCAAAAAGTATTCCCTGTATCACCCCAGATTTTATTCTTGGCAAAGTAGAAAAGCCTCTAAAAAAAAAAAAACACTGACACCATGTCACACCAAAACTCCACTGTGACCCCGGATATCATTATTTTTAGTGTAAGTATTTATGTCTGTATACGTTGTAATATTAGAATCAAAATGTGGCATTAGAACCAATGTAGGTTATAGGACAACCATTGCTGTCTAGTGATCTATGTAATCTGACCTATATAATAAATAAGTAATCAAACAAAGTGCAACATAATCATTCCTTCAACCAATGCATCGACAGGCTGGTAGTAGACTCTGACTGGCCCAATATATCATGAAACTGATGAATCAGTCTAACCCTAGTGTCAAGTATAAACTACTGTGCTGAGTAACAACAGAAAAAATCTGGAAAGCATCTTTGATAAAGCAGAAAGCTGTCAATTAACTGATTTTGTTAGTTGATTTTGCTCTGACTGCAGCTCCTCTGTTATTGGAACAATCGTAGGTCATTTTCTTGAACCTTCTTGACAGCACAGTCTCCTCTGTTTAATTAATGTGGACACCAGCTGCAACAGTCTGAAAGTTATCGATCAGAAACTACACCAGTGTATCCTATGTTGAGTCAGATGTGTTCACTATAATGGCAAATAAAACTATACAGGTGACAACAACCAACAGGTAAATATTAGATTATATTAGACTGAATAGAGAGATCTACCACACTGCTGCCTATTAAGCCAGGGAGGCTGGGTAGCAATGTTGGAAAACATGTTTTTTCAAGTGCTGCTATTCGCCTTATGACCACATGGCAAGTGTTGTGCCACTGGCAGAACATATTACTTTCCAGCTACTTTCTGAAACGTCATAAGCAACATCTCATTGGGCAGAGAGAGTGGATATCATCATCATCACAATCACGAGACAAAAATAGTCTCTTGGACTTGGTTTGAGTTGCAGTGGACCAGGAGCATGTGTGCAGCCTGGTTTGGTATAGATGGCTGCTTTAAGACTCATCCATTCTGCAGTGCTGCAGTGAATCAACAAATGCAACAGTCTCCAAGTATGCAGGGCAACTTGTATGTATGGAAAATGCTGCGTTCAGTGACAAAGCACGTCACAATAAAGTCAACATTTGGAGAACATACAAAATAATACAAGTGAAAGAACCACCATGAGGGGGCGTTGGAAAATTTAAAGCTCTGTTTAATTTCTGATCATTAGAGAATGCTGAGAGCTCAAACTGTGTTGGCAAACAAACAGATTCAGTCTGTTTCTGAGTTCATGGCAGTTTGATTATACAAAAGTAAAAGTTAAGGTGAAAAAAATGTGTTTTTTGGATGGAAATGAGGGAAACATTTCAATCTCATGAGGCTCCTGTTGGATTACTTGGATTATTTTGTCTCTGCCCTCCAATATGAAAATGTGTTGAAGCTGCAGACTCTCAGAAGCAAGGTAAGCTGCTTTGAATGAACTTTTTCTGTCACTCATACAATTGATCTGAAATTTGAATATGCTTATCTGGAATAATCTGCAATTTTAGAGGCGCTTTGAATGAAGTGAAGCAGTGAGGGGGTGAAGAGGAGGGCAGAGGAGGAGCTTATTTGGGCCAATAAAGAAATTTAGAAGCTATAATCAGGAAATAATAAGGGTCCGAGGATAGAGGATGTTGTATTTTCCTGTAAAGCCCTTGGCGACAAATTTGTAATTTGTGATTCTGGGATATATAAATAAATAAAATTGAAATAATAACAGGCTGTCTGCAAATTGTATTGTGGAAAGAAGACCTAGTCGTAATTCTCACATTGCAATGGGTCATTTCACGGTAAAAAACGAATGCATGCAATATTGCGTAATGTAGCTTTAAAAACTTCAATTTCAACTACTATTTACTTTTAACATCCTTTTTCAACACGTACAAATCAAAAGGAGAGCGGTGGCTTCACATATTTATAATGTGAGTCAAGAAAACTACATGACATCACACAGAGCGGCAGACATCTTTATGCCCATGGGCTTTCAAGAGCTGTTGTGGATTCAAATTTGGCTCTTTCCTTGATCACTCCGAGGGGGAGGGGTCTCATGCAAGATCGGGCTAAAATTAGCAGTGATGTCTTCCTGTGTAACAAGAGAGACGGTGGCCTATTAACATCACAAAAATCTAAGGCCTGGCACATTCCACTGTATAAATAACTAGGGAGAGCTGGTGGACGAGTGGAACAGGAGAGAGAGACATTCACAGAGGGTGAGAGAGAGAGTTTGGGCACTAGCATTGAGTGATGGGACAGCTGTAGACTAAGCGATTGAATGTGCAGTGTAACACAGGGTAGAGAAGCGGAGAGCTGAATTTAACCGCAAAAATGGAAGCTAAAATTTAAATAAATAAATAAATAAAAATAAGCCAAGATGCTGTTTTGTCAACTCTATGTTGCATACAGTCACAATGGAATTATCTGTTATGAGTCTAAGATAATGTTGATTGTCCAACAACACAAAAAAGTCCATAGTAATGTAAATGAAGCCCACTGACAAAGAAGCGTACAGAGTTCAAAGTCAGCAGCATGATTCTGGGCTGTAAATGCCAACACTGCTAATGTTCTTTCACAAGCTTATGCTTACATCAGCCCTTTTTTTCTAATGTCAGTGGGATCTACATTAGCATAGTCAATGTAATTATGCTACTAGAGAGGAGCGACCAAGCCTTCCCTCTTATCTCCCCACTATGTTTACAAAAGTAGTGGCTCCACTGATGTGATGCATGCATCACATTATGAGATCCTGCTCTGCACATTGAGAAAACTTTAAAAACCTACAGAGAGAACCTCAAAGACACAATTTTGTCACCTCTCCTGTAAGTAATGTGCGGGGATTTTTTTTTTTTTTTTTTTTCAGTTTACTTGTGAATAAAATTCAAAATTGATGTTAGCCTGCCTAATCACTGACATGCACCTTTATGTATCAATCAAAGGTATCTTATTTTTGACTTTAAGTTTTGAATTATTATGCATCAGCTACTTTCACAACAAAATCAGCCATATTTAATTATGATGTGCCATGAAAGAAAAGTACATGTCAGAATTTAAAGGAGAACAGTATGATTTTATTACTTCCTGGCATCTAAAGGATGTCTGAGGCAGGCAAGCAGGCTCTTTGTCATAATTTTCAAAAGCTCACATTTGATGGTCTTGTATATCAGCAGCCTCTTTCCAGGCATCCAAACCAGTAAAAGCCATATCACCCAGAACCTTTACTTGCTTATCTTAACCTGCTATCATCCAAATTTAAATAAATCTTTTGTCAACAGGCTGTCTGCCCTGTTGGAAGCTTGCCACATTTTTACTACAACTAATTTGTTCTCTGCTTGCACAAAATATGTTGCTTGAAAGCAATAGAGGTCTGTGTATGGGTATCATTTTTGTTTTCCACAGCACTGGATAATGCAGTCATTTGTCAGCCTTATACTTATGTGAAACTCACTTTTGATAGTTGAATTACATTCAGTAGCAATGAATCTTGACATCTTTGTGTGTGTAAGTGTATGCTACTGATACTGCGTCAACGGGAGAGGGTTTTACTGAAATGAACAAAGAGTTTCCACTGCACAGACATGCTGAGCACTGTTGTCAGCAATACGACGACAAAGTGCATGTCATTAGGACGATGAGGTGCATGCTCAATATGCTGGTGATGTCAAAGCCAAGGAATTCAGGAGACGAATTGAGATCAGTGCTGGAGATGACAAAAATGGCTTTGTAAAACCACATGCAAGTTGTTTCACAGAAATCGAGTGCACTTGAATGGCCATGTGTAAGATGGACCCAGAGGCTCTCAGCCTCATCACAACCTACGGTGAAATCTGGCAATGAGAGTGTTTACACACACAAAGTATTCCAGATAACAGCTCATGTAACAGTTAATGACCTTTGGGATAATAATTTTATACTGGAGCCAGGCAATTACATAGCCTTACGTTCTCATTAGGTGTACAATGGCCTTACTAGTAGTAAGGGTGGTGTACTACGCAGCCAGATACTGCTTGTTGCATGCTGGGCAATTTTCATGGCAGTTGTGGCAACTTCACTGATACAGTGTGGAACTGACATCATCAAAGGTAACAAATGTTATGCTATGCTATTAGTTCCAATTAATTAAAAGTGCACTGTGCAAAAATGAGGGTTGATTGAAGGGTGGACTGTTTAGACCTAACTTACAAAAAAAAAAAAACATGAAATAATTAGGTAATTTATCAGTGATTCAGGCTAATGATGACACCCACGGTCTTTGTCATTTCAGTCTGAAGGGTCGATAATGAAAATCTACTCAACCATCACATTTCAGGCTTATTCCACATTTTTTGTTAATTGAGTCCATAGTTTAATTTTACATATTGCACCTTTAAAGGTTATTCTATTAATCAACAGTTAGACAATGAAAAAGTACGTTGTTGTTTGTTAGTATGCCATAGTAGGTCCCTCCACTACCTGCTATAGAAGCTGCATATTGACCCTTAAGCAGCAGATGTTTCTCGGGGTTAGTGCTTGGTATAACAATGTTTAAGAACAGTCAGCATGCTCAGGTGTGAACCATTTGTGTTTATTGGTATTACCTTCACCCAGATCCAAGACAGCTAGCACAGCGCTGCTCCGTGCCTCCCCCAGGTGATTGTTTGCGATGCAGGTGTAGAGGCCGGCATCACTGGGTTTACAATCCCTAATCCAGAGCCCTCCGTATTCCTGGTTGTCCATGTTGAGGAGGTCATCGTTGTGATACCAGTACAGGGAGGGCTGGGGGTCTCCAGCCACTGTCACCTTCAGACGGATGTCACAGCCTGTCCCTACGGCGGCGTTCCTCATTTTTCGGATAAACACAGGTGGAGTTGGGGTGGGATAACTGGGCCCTCGAATGTCTGGGACCACCTGGTCTGAGCTTGCTTTGGAGCGTTTCGGGGGGATGATGGGGCTGGGCGGCGTCGCTAATCCTTCATCTGCCCCTTTCTTCAGGGTCATCTGCACCTCAGCTTTTCTCATGGTTGTCACTGATTAGGTAGATTCTCTTATGGTTTCTGTAACTGTGAACCTAAGTGGTTACAACAGCAACCAAGCCCACTCTCAATAGTCTGTGCCCTAAGCAGGTTTTAACATCCAGTAAGGGCACTGGAGTGATCTACGAGCAAATTCAAGAAATATGTGTCATCTAGACGTTTTTGGTTAAGGATTATAGATTATGGTTAACATGGTTCTCACAGTTTTGAATAACACACTGTAGGACTTCTAGAAACTTCTTTTTTTTTTTTTTTTTTTTAACAAGCAAAATCTAATTTATTTGGAAACCAAATTTTGTGTGGGCTAAACGCTCTTCAAATCACTGTTCTGTCACCTTATTAGTTGTCCAACCAAGAAAATGACCAAGTAATTAAGCAGATAGAGATGGCTCCCACTCTGCTGCCCAGAGGTATTTTTAGGGCAAGACCCACTGGATCATGTTGCATTAACAGCTCCCTTGACTTGCCTCTTGGAAGTGACGCCTCCCTCCTTTCCCTGATGATCTTTGATTTCTCAGCCTTTTGTACCCTTCTTCCAGTGCTGTTACTTCTCCAAAGAGCAAGGCCTCTGAATCTTCAGCCACTTTCCTCTTTACTCCCGGTGTCCTTGAAATTTACTCTTGCTTGGCTTCTGACTGAATGCATGCATCAGGTCCCGTCACGCAAATTGCACCGTGTCCCCCCTCCTTGTCCCATGAGCTAAGCTTCTCCAGTCATGATCTCCCCCTACCCCTGCTAGTCAGTCCTAAGGGGGAAATGACAGACACGGCCCAGTAAGCCTTACAATGACAGCTGCGTGCTGATCCGTCGGCCCCGTCACCCCTATGTTCCCACCCCCTTGTCATTTTTAGCCAACCTGTGGTCAGTAGACCATGTGGGATGGTGCAACACTTGACACAGAGGAGGGGGTGTGGGTATGAGAGAGATATTTAATTGTAGGTCAAATGCAGCGGCGGATGGTGGTATCCCAAAAGCATTAACATGGTCCAATACCGTCACAATGTCATCACTATCTACTTTTCATCCATCAGTATTGTACATTGCTGGCATATATTCATAAAATTGTGATAGTATATACAATGTTTGCAGTGCTGACATACAGTGTATTCATGTACCTTGGTGCTTACGTATGAAAAAAGACGCCTGTATGAAAAAGTGCCATGTAAATGTTAGATGCTGGTGTTTGTCTTTGAAAATGAAAATACAATAATGAAAAATAAGATACATACACATAACAAAGCCTGCTACAGTAGCAACACATCCTCAATGAAGAATTAAACCAACTTTCAAAGAGGAAGTCTAACAAACTCCAAATAAAACTCATAGTTTACTCAATCAGAAAACCAGGGAAATGGAGACAAATCTTCCCACTGGTGAAATACCTCTACAAGCAATTTGAGTTGTGGAGAAATGTGAGGAAGAAAAGGCAATATGTGCACTGGCAAAATAGCTGCAGCAGGAGCAGCAACTTACAGGCCATCAGTTTGCTGACAAAGGTTATCACAGACATTTCAAACATGCACAGTTCAACAGGGACCCCATGAACATCCACCAGTCTCTTAGGAACATCAGCACGTCGATGCTTACTAATTGCATAAAAATAAAGCACAAAGCCAGTGTTGAATATTTGGGAATCATAGTTTCAAATTCTATTTGTTATAGTATTCCTATTTTTTTTTTCTTTTTTTAATTTTAAGTCACATTTGGGTAAAAAATGAGATAAGCAGACTAAAACCTACACTACCATAGAAACGTCTCATAACGTGAGCTGTCATGGTTACATCTGCTTAAATTCCTACTAATAAATTGATTCAGTTGTGCAGAAATCAATTTGATGGCTGCTTTCCACGTGAATAGCCACTTCGCTAAATAGATGTACATGTAGGCCTTTTTTTTCACATTTAGTGACTGACACATTCAGTGGGTGAGCATTAACCTTTTTATTTGTCTCTCCACCAGGAGGCAGTGTTAAATCTGGGAACGGACCACATGCAATCTGATGAAAGAATACAGTGGGGGAATGGGTGGGATTATATCGATGTGTAATCAGTCAATCTCAGTTGTGAAAACCAGACAAGAACCTGTTTCTCAATACACTGTTACATTATTACCCGTCACTACTGCCCTATTATGCAAACATGTGCAAAGATATCTGAATAGGAGGCTCAGTATTGTATTTTTCAACTGATATTTGATTTGTAAATTTATAAAAATTTACTCAACTGCCACAACAGACAAACCGATCTGATGATTTTTGTGTGCACCTAAACAATATTCATAAAATAACAAGGAAGTCTGTTTTAAAATGTTTTAATCGTTTATTTCTGCATTTCCAATTAGAGACAAATGAGAGGCAGCAGAATAACAAGATGTTACAGAAATAATACAAAAGGCAGTCATATTTTAACATCACAAATTACTTTATATAACTCCTGTACACATATATTTCTTTTCATATTTCCAATATCAAAAAGTAAACAAAATATATAACAAGTAATACTTGTCTATATCCCTGAATTAAGCACAATATTTAGATTTGATGTTAATAGAGTCACCTATCTTTTGCCTGGATCCAGATGCTAAGACTGTTTTACATGTTTACATGAGTTCCTGAATAAGCGAAGCACCACTGGTGAACTTTGTCCACTACTAAAACAATTCATACTGAAATCTTGGTTGGTTCATGGAATAATGCGGTCGCTGATTGATTTCATTTGCATAAGAAACTCAGAAACAAATGAAAACAAAAATCCACAGTTAAGGGAGTTGGATCCAGGCAAAATTTTGTTTTGTACTCCAACAAGAAAAGAAAAATTCAGCTGCTTTCAGTGATACTCAATTAAGAAGTTAACTAGCATATAAAATCAACTTTTGGATTTACAGCAAATTTTATGACCCAAACCCACAGAGGCGGTGCATTCCACAACACAGGGAGTTATTATTGTCACAGGAGTAGTCTGGAAGTGTAAATATCTTAGAGAAGTTTTCATGACCCTGTTTCTGTTTCCTCCATTCAGTGTTCCTAGACCTGTGAGGAGCATCTCCATTTAAGATTACTGCTCTTTGTTATGTTTTGTGATTACAGCAGTATTCCTCTACAAGGAACATGCAAGTTCTCCTGGAGAGCACTTTGCATCCAATGCAGGGATGCACAGCAACTAAAATAATGGAAAAACGCACAAGTAGGCCACTGCAGGTGCAAACATGATGATTAATTCCTGAAAAATATGTGACTGTGAGAATGTCAGCTTATCCTGATTAGCAAAACTTTTAATCAAATCATGCAGCGAGAGAGGGGAGAGTGTAAAAGAGGTAGTCAATGCAGCAGGTTTGCTTTAGCTTAATATCACACAGTGCTTTTGATGAAACACATAAATGCTACAAATACTCTGAGAAACAACGGTAACTGTCTGATTAAAAGTTTTAACAGAGTGCAGCAGTTTACTCCTGTGACAACAACGCTGCCTTTTGCTTGCCCTGATTTCAATGTGTGGAATAAAAATCAGTATCCTCCTCTAACTTGTTCAATAACTATTTACAATTCAAGTGAGTATATCGTCTTAGTTTCATGAAGAATTGCAGATTGCTGAAACTGGCTGGTGATGCTTTGTTGAGACTGTCCAATGTTAATATTCAGTTTAGTATCAATACATTATCAGTTGACTTTTAACTTACTATCAACTCTGTACCAGTTGGGGTTATGGTTGGAAATATATCCTTGTTCCCAGAGTCCTGTTTTCACCAGTTTAATATTCTGTTAACATACATTAACACTAATCCCCGAATACAAAGCTAGGGAACATGTGACACTGTGGTCATGCACTGCCCTGTTGACTTCTGTTGTGCATGCCCACCATCGATGATGCAATACTTCCACTCCAAAAAAAAAATAGCCAACATGCGGGCCAGTGTCTTGGTTTGCACCTTGGTTCCAAGAATCTTTAACTAAACCAGTTTGGGAACCGTAACTTTTTAAAAGGAAAAAAGCACATGGGAGAGCACATATATAGAACTTGGGAACATAGGACCCTGGCAACAAAGGACCCTGGGAACATAGGAATGAAAAAGGATAGCACTGATGGTAAGTTGAATATGAACACTGGACAGTCTTTGTTAAGTATTACTGAGAAGTTTGATCATTAAATTTGTTTGATGGCAAACTTAAGTGAGCGGTAGGGTGTGATATTTTTCACATAGCAGATGCCAACAAAATAATCATGAACTCAAGCACACACCTGAACACAACAAACGCATGCTTTGGTCCCTTTAGTGCTCTCACATGAAAGTGGACGTGATTTCCGATGACTGCGAGGACCTGCTGGATCTTGTCACTGATGCTCTCTCGAGGACGCCCGTCTTCCTCAACACCTGCAGTAACCTCCTCCTGAATTTTTCTCCCACAAAAGCGTACAACACCGGGTTGACACAGCTGTGAAGCAGACCCAGACTCTGGGTGACGAACATGGCCTGATCCACTGCGCTCCTCGCTGGGCATTCATACGGCACAATCTCCGTTCTGAAAAATGTATCTGCCATCACTGTGAGGTGGTACGGCGTCCAACAAAGCAGGAAGGCGAAGACCACGATCACAATGACTCTCATGGCTCGCTGCCGCTGGAAGCCATCACGGGTGTGGAGCAGGCGCTGGATGGTCACTCCATAACAGGACACCATGATGACCAAGGGGATCACGAAACCCAAGGTGTGGCGAAGACATCTGGTAGCCAGGCGCCACTCATCAGCGCTGGTTGGATCATAGTCTTCAGCACACACTGCCTGTTTGGTGTTGCTAGAGGTGAAGGATGAATTTAACAGCCCCGGCAGGGACAGAAGTCCTCCAGCGAGCCAAACAGCGGCACAAACTCCCCAGCTGACTTGACGTCGGTTAGCCTTACGAGCCTCCATAGCTCGCACAATCACAAGGTAACGGTCCACACTGATGCAAGTCAGAAAGAGAATGCTTGAGTAGAAGCTAAGCTCTTGGAGGATGCTGACTATTTTACAAATGAAATCTCCAAACACCCAGCCCATAGTAACAGAGGTGGCCCAGAAAGGGAGGGTAATTGCAAGCAAGATGTCGGCCAATGCCAGGTGGAGGAGGTAGAGGTCAGAGGGTGGCAGTGGCTGCTTGGTAAGGCCAATCACCAACCCCACTATAAGGTTTCCAGGGATCGCCAACACAAAGATGAGGACATAAAACGCACAGACGACAGCTGATGCTGTGTCTGAGATGGACATGTGGTCACAGGGCTGCGTTTCTGGGTCTACAATAAACTCTGTGTAATTATAAGTGAAGTTGAGCTCATCGTAAATGCTGCCAAAGTCACCTAAGAAAAATGAGGAGGTGTTTGGATCTGAAAATGTAAGTGAAGAGAAAATTGTAGTTACACAAACCTGTTTATTTAAAATTTACATTTCACAAAATAACATAGGCAGGATGTTGTGTCAGCATGTCATCTGCATATACTGCACTGAACAGTAACGTATAAGTCAAGAGTCACTGTTCCAATTTGCGTTACGGTTAGGGTTATACAGCTCATCTGTGTAACAGATTAGTATATCAGTATATTTGCTGCACTCCTGTTATAGTCTGCGCAGCAGTCATTTTATAATTTTTTCTCAAGATATACTGTATATGACAAATATATTCCATATGGGAGAGAAATAAATAACTGATATCTCTGATTTCATTTTAAATGTTTTCAAAGAAAAAATAAATGCTATTTGATGACATATAATGAAATACACTTCTTTAAGACAAATGTCCTGTATATTCAATAAGCCGTAATGTAGGCCCTATAATTCATATTTCACTGAATTATGACTGATTATCTTAAAGACCATGAAAGGCAAATATTTCCAAAATTATAACATTAAAAAACTATGCTGACTACATAAAGAAATGCAATAATGTAACTCTGGGAATGAAAATACTCACCGGTCATTTTGGTGTCGTCTGTGTTGGAGGCAGATAGACTTATCACAAGACCACGAGGAACAAAAATCTTGTTTTTTTACACCCCTCCCATCACCCTAACCACACTTTCCTGTTTACCTAATATGTAGTTTTAAAAAAAAGGGTCCAGGATGTTTTAAATACAATACAATTAAATTAATACAATTAAATGCAATCTTAGTTATTTTGATTCCTGTATAATTATTGGTTCCTGTATTATGGGTAAAGACTAACATTATATATGGTCGAAATTGTAAGATGATGAGAAGTACTTGAATTTGAAAAGGAAGTTATATTCCATTGCTGACATACAATTTTATCAACTTTATTACAGCTTCAGCATACACCTGGAAATCATGTTTTGCTGCCATTTATTATCAGTCTTTATAGACAGTCTTGTTTGTATCCTCAATTTCTTGTTGTTTCTATAAATGCTTTACAATAAATTTGTATCTTTAAACTTTGGATCTTTTAATGTAGAGCTGTCACATCCTAATTCCTTCTATCAAATGCTTTTTAATCATTTTATATGTACAATTCCATACTTTCAATTTCTATACTGGGGCTGCACTGTTTTTTTTCTTGTCCTGATGACTGTCAACTGTTGAGAAAACCACCTGGGAAGAAAAGATAGTGTGTGTAATTGTAATTTTGGATCGGCCGAAGGTTTATGTGGTATTTCAGCAGTGTTGGCTTAAGTTTCAATAGTCTTTAACCACAATGCTTCCTCACAAATTACCCCAAGCCACATTACCGTCATGAGATGTGGTGGTGTCACACCATAGCCACCAAGAACAAAACTAAACAAAACAAAAAACATTGCTATGTCATGGCAATAGATACATAAAATTTAAAATACTAATAATAATACTAATAAAACATTTAGAATCTTCCATTATATTGCCAACATTCTGCCCGTTTCCAGCTATAGTTCCCTCACATCCTTTTTTTTTCCTTCAATTTCACCACTTTAACCTCCTGTGGTTTATATGAACTACAAAACTCCTGTCACATTATTTTACAATTCCATACTTTGTTAAACTGTTTGAGTTAAACTGATTTTCACAATGAACACCTGAATATCTGATTTTAAAAGAGCAGAGTCCATACAGCAGCTGAAGATTGCAATGATGCAACATCTAATCTGGGCCTCAGGTTTTGGCACATTGAAACAAAATAAAATGTATGATCTGAAAGTTCTTGAATTTTTCTACTCATACAAGTTGTTTTTAAGACACTGGTTGAGGGGAAGTCCTCAACGCATGACAGGCACCTCTGTTGACACAAGCCTCTAGCATCACACTTCCTGCCACACTTCTCAGCTGTTCCAACCTCCAGTGTCACAAGTGCTGCGATTTTACCCTAAAGGTCAGCAGGGTAATAGGAACATGTAACATGAGCAAGAGGAACACTTGCTGTATATGATTGAGACAGAATTAAGACACAGGGAGTTTCACTACAACTTTATGTTTTTAGCACCGATGGTTCGGATCATTTCAAGGTGCTTGTGAATACTGTTGTGCCGTTAAAATCTGTTTTGAGAAACATTATCTCTCAACATAAAATCTATGCTTTTTGGATGTGCACATGGCAAGTCTAACAATTTTAATTCTGTATAGAATTGGGAGACCATCACTATTCAGTGAAAACAAGAAAAAAAGTATGCCAGACTGCTTAGTAGCTGACTTGTTCTGTCTAAAACACACCACAACCCCTTCTGACTAAAATGATCCAGGCCATAAATTTATCTCTTCAAATGAAAAAAGCTGAAAATGTGCATTCCTTAGTATTTCCCCAAGAAATGCAGATTGATATACCCACTTTTGTTTTATTCCAGTAATTTAAAGCATGTCCCATAAGCATGGTGCTACTTGAAACTTTACATCTCTATCCATCCCGGACACAGTGAACAGAGGCATGGGCTAGTGCGTCAAAAGGGAAATGGGGCAACATCGAGAGCCATGAAATGCATACACGCTCCCACACTCAAGTTATGATGTTTAGGTGCTTGGTGCAACAGAGGATATGGAGTAATGTGGGTTTTCTTTATTTGCAATGGATTGTCCATTTCAAAATGGGGCTAAAATGTGAAACGAGGGCTGGGCAAGTGTGACAGAAGTGCATATATAGTTTCAATCTCGACTGTTGAGGGGCGAGTCTCAATTTAAGGTCCGCTTGTGTTCAGACCTGCCAAACAGTTTGGTTTAGTCGGACACAACACACTGCACAAATAGTGGACTTTACTTTAAACAAACACTCAAGTAGTGCTGGTGTAGCTTATTTGTCAGCACTAGATGGTGCTGTTGAATAAAAAAAAAAAAAAAATTAAAAAACTACTTGGAGAGCATTTGATGAGATTTTGACTGTGGAATACATGTGCCAATTAAATATTAGGGTTTGTACTTAAAACTAGTTAAAATTATAGTGTCATGGTGCCTTGTGCTTGTATTATCACCCCATTGCTGTGAAGGGCACTTTGTGATAAACCTTCTTTGTTGAAAATGCCAACTTACTTGACATTACAACACAGACATTAACAGTAGCCTACAGTGGGCCTCCAACAGATTAAAATGAAGTAAAATCTGGCCTTGGTACAGTATGTGAGCAGTTTTTTTTTTTTTTTTTTTTTTTTACCTTTTGGGTGAATGGGACGCTGAAACAAATGTCATATGCGCTAACTGATATCACACAAACTACAGAAAGCCAAATTTGGCAGCAGAATTAATGTAAAATTTATTTGGTGAACCCCTTTGCCAGTATTTAAGTGGTCCCACCTTCATGAAGGTACAATTGATGGCAAACAAGAAAAACATGTCATGAAAACTGTTGAATCTAGTTCTAATCTACCTACCTGTCGTTAAAAACTCAAAACTATCACCGTTCCTTTCACAGAGTCACTTCTGATACGATTTGGTTAAGATAGGGAAGACCCTTTGAAGAGTTTCGCTTGTGCATTCAGTCCAAGAACTCATTTTCCCCAACTTAAGGCCTTTTTTTTCCACTGAAAAGCAGAAACTGATTTCCTGAATCAAATGACAGCGAAGTTTTCCGCCATAAATTAAGAGAAAGTGCATCAAGTCTTCAAGTAGGGTGTATAGTTTCAAAGAACAAAATGGGGAAAGGAATAAGGGTGGCTTGGGGAGGTAACACTGGCACAGAACTGGCGGCTTGCAGTGAGATTTAGAGGGCAAGGGTATGGTTTGACAAAGGCTGACCAAAAGTCAAGCAGCAAGCTTGACAGTTCAATAAGCCCTGCTAGTGCATCAAGTGGTAGATCACAATCACACACTGTGCTGTTAACTGAGAGCACTACTTGCACTATACTCAACAAATGACACATTTGACTAGGTTAGCCTGTATAAAAATTATACTAGTAGCCTATAATTTATTTCCTTGTTGTGCCAATGTAGGCTGCAATAAGAGGGGCAAAGTGTTAAAAGGGGGGAAATGGGAAAGGTTCCCCACGTGATCCCCCATCCCCAGTTTCATCTTTTGGCACGCCGTGGGTCTCTGCCATTGCTAATGGCAACTGAAGGTTTAGTGGCTGTCGGGGGTCCAGCACCAGTCACTGGAGGCGCTCCGTTGCCAGGTGACCGACCATTGGGTCGCCCAACGCTCCCAAATGCAGGATCACGGGGTGTGCCAGGGGGCAGGTTGTTGTTGGCAAATGGCTGCATGGCACCATTACCTGCAAAGGGATAAAACACAGATTAGCTTTTACACCAAATTAATTAAGTTTTCCATCTTAAAGCTGCATTATCTGATATTGCAGGGGTTAAAAGTGTAGCAAGATGACGACTTGGAATGTGAGTTGTCATTTGTAGATCTTTCCACTACTTGATCTACTAGCACGCTTGTTATTGCCCCGTCTCAGCTTTCTAACCGTCTCTGCACTGACACTAAACCCCTCCTCAGCCCCTCTCCTCTCTGAACTCGCATTCCACTAGATTATCACACGCATTGCTACCTTGATGATATTAGCTTAGCAATGGCTGAGACAGAGGCAAGATGTCAAAAGACCAGCTAGAGAAGAAAACCCTTCTGCTTACTGTGCACCAGGCAGTTCTGCATACCAACAGTGTGCCTCTTTATTTGTCATGGTGATTAATCCAGCTAGAGTTGTGTAAATGACATTGATTTTCAAGGTTTATCACACTTGGGCATCTGCAGTGCATAGCCTTGTTTGGAAAATACAGCAAGAGGGCTATGGAAGGGGTGGGAGGGGCTTGAGCTGAATTTATTTACTAACTGAGATCACTGCTGCACTCTGGTGGCCAGGAATCGATTACCATCACCTTATGAAATTTCATTTTGCATTGTGCATTGAAAACTGCAATCTGATGCATGAATGATTTGTGAGCATTTTGTTGCTGAAGGTGGGGTGAGGCACAACAGCACCTTCAAGGTATCCTAAAACAAACTATTAACATTCTGGGGCTCCAAAGTCAAAAATAGTAAACTGTATTGAAAACAAGTCAAATTTAATACATTTCAGCAGGTTTGAAGACTTCTACAACCAAGCAGTTGTCGATGAGGATGATCTGCATTTGAAAGTGATACTTGTTTGATGGTGCTGAAACAAGCAACTATTGTTTTATATAAGGATTTGCAATCTATGCATTATCTCCAAATACAAGTGCAATATGTTGAAATGCTGATGTTTTAAGCACTAAATCAATAATTCCCACTTTCATGGATTAAAAATCAACAGCAGGTGAACAACTCTGGATGATAGATACTGTCCCTATCTTCACTCTGTAATCAGATATTCAGTCCTGTTGACACTGTTCCTCACACAGAGTGAATTGCAGTTTTTAAACTAGGAGGGTCAGCAGAGAGGGACTGAACTGGGAGGAACTATCACACTAATCTTGTCAGGATAAACTCGGGTACTAGAAGTACTGATTCAATATAACAATCTTAAGTTGATTTTCTTTTGGTACTGTCAGTGAGTGAAATTCCTAAAATGAGCTCAATCTAGACTGATGCTTGTTGAGAGCAAGCAATTTGTGGTATACTAGCTATTGGCATCAAGAATATATGCTTACTTACCTGGTGGAGCAGGTGTACCTGAATTCTGATTGGGTGGAGAGTTTCCCCTCTGATTCTGGTCTGGTTTACCCTGTTAGAAAAACAGAAGAATCTTACATGATGAAGAAAAAATAAGTTTCATTGTGAACACTGTGCCATCACTGGTGTTCCAGAAGCATCAAGCCTCAAACTATGCTGAGAGATCTGATGTCAAACAGAAAAAAACACCTGCTCTATACTAATGTAGTGATATAAGATAGTGATTTTTAATAGGCTGCTAATGAAAATCTTTGTAGAGGTAAACATGTATTTTGGCTGGCTGTTATCAGTAACAATGTCTACCACATTTGTTCATGTGTGTTTGTGTTTTTTTTTTATTCTGGGGTGGTACTCACAGACTTGTTTTGCTGGTTTGCCTGGGCTAGCAGCTCTGGGTTTGGTTCACTGAAGTTGGGCACTTCTGAATAAACCATGCAGAACCTGAGACAAACAAACAAATAAATAAATAACAGACAATAGAAATGCAATGTTCAGGCAGGATGTAGTGTGTTCTCATCAACTGCTCACACAGGAATAGGGTTTGGGCTATTTAAAGTCTTTCAAACTGACCTGATTCAACACCTCTGAAAAACTCTGAGGTTAAGTGTTTCTGCAGGCAGAATTCCAGTGAGGACAACTTATTTTGGGTATAAATAGATTTGTGGCTGGATACTTACTCTCCAATCTTTTGGAGGTCTCCTCCTCTCCCAGTGTACAGGGTCAGGCAGCCCTTCCAAATGGATGCATATCTATCAAGCCAACAAAAATGGACATGTAAAAACCAGCCTAAGCAAAAGATTGCAATCTCAGACTTTCCTGAATAATCACAATGTGTGTCTCAAAAATGTTTCTCTTGGCAGTGTGTTTTACCACTGTACAAAGAAACTGTTATGGAGGACATGTACTTACTAGATGTCAAGTAAAATAATATATACCTTGGCAGCTTCCTTGTAGAGTCAAATGACTCAGGTTGCAGTTTAAGGTAAGTTAACAAATAAGCATTATGTGCACTGAAGAAGCACCCCAAGGCTTGAGTAAGATACTTCATTCTTTGCGATTCATTGTATTAATCTAAAACACTGTTTTACTTTAAACTGTTGTTTTCTCTTCCCTGGCCTGAAACTGAGGGGAAGACACCACTGGAGGAAACCACTTGGAATTCAGATTGTGGCACAACACTGGCAACATTTAGGAATAAAACACTTTCACAACCATGTTAGCTGTCAGCCACAATAACTCAAAGGACCAAGTTGGGAATCTGTGTTGATCTAACAGGGACTTGTAAAAACCAAAAGTTAATCATGGCAAAGGCTCTGTGGGTGAGGTGTGCACAAATGTGAGTACAATCCTACCCCCTGGTCAGTCGGATAATGTCCCCTGGCTGAATAAGGCTGCCTAGCTCGTCCCAGACGGAGATGGCAATGCTCCCGCTCTTGTCTGCCACTTTGCAGGAGCGCACCTCATGGCCGTCCTTCGTTTTGGTCACTCGCCCTGACACAACAAAAGACAGTTCACTTAGCACATCACAGACCGAGCCACCGACAGCAAAACAGCAGACATGAAGGTAATACGGAAACCTGAACTCGCGTCTAATGAGACCTATGAGAGGAACCTGTACCCCAAATTTATCTACGACCGGTCCCTTTAAGAAAACGGAAACCAGTTGATGACATGACACACACACACACACACACACACACACACACACACACACACACACACACACATACACACCATATCGTCATGTTCCAAAAACTTACCTATTTCCAAAACGATGAATACGATATTCAAATTTTTCGAGCCGGGTTTCACATCCTTTATCAAGAACAAGGCCTCGTTTGTGGGGTTTGCCATCCTTAGTGCAGGTCTCACAGCAAAACACGCTAGATACAGCTGCCTTCCTGTCACGTAGGCTAAATCTAAACCAACGCTAGCCGTGGCTGTGGGGCAGCGGAGCTAACTTGCCTGCTCGGTAGCCAAGCCTTTGTTCAGCCTCACTAACTAACTTATATCGGCAGTAACAGTTCGACGGCTCAGTCAGATGGCCAACCACAACCCAGTCAGATACAATTAACTTATGGTGTTGAAATAAAGGGCTGGAAAGCAACTGCCCTTCTAAAACAAGACAACACTACCAGGTTAACTAGACTAGTTAGCTTTGCTAAGCAGCGCTTCGCTGAATGCTAGCTAGCTAGCATCGCTTAATTTCAGGATAATAAGTCACTGGGTGTCTTTTCACGGTTCTCGCCATAATGGGAAGCTACTTCCTTCTTCACATTACGTTTAGCTAGCGTGGGGGCCGTCTTTTAGACATTGGTTGTAAGAAGTAGAGCTATTTAACCAGTCAATATGTCGATTCTGTTCAAATATTGTGACACTAGGTTGATAAATTGGGAGTCCCGAGTCTCACTTTCCCATGCGCTGAGATATTTCCCCCCAACAAAGACCGCTCCACTTAGCGCTATTCCGTGTGATTGCACACAAGAGCTTAAGTTGCCGTCTATGCTAAACGTCTCTAGCTACTTTTAAGATTTCCCCCGACTGAGGAGGCAGCTTTAGTTAATGCTATCAAGGCAACCGATCGCTTTTTGGTGTGCTTCTTAAGCGAAGGAGCTGTTAGCTTTTCTACCGCGCAGTCTGACCAACTGCTTTGTTTACAGGACTACTGTGTCTACTGCTAATGGTGGCCCCTGTGCGGAAGAGTTGATAGAAAAACGTTATGATAAGTGAAAATATCCCTAAAGCACACTAAAGCCCCTTTGCACTATTTAAAATCTCTACAACTTTTAACACGCTTTCCCCTGCTTTAACAATGCCCCCAAACTACGTCAGTATGCGCTGCCGGTCACTTTTATATTTCTCGGTCGATTCCATTATTGTACACGGGAAAGGGGAGTACGGGTGGATATTTCATTATGTGCTTTGTTATACGAGCGTGGCAGTATATAATAAACAACATTCCCGCTATTCACGACACATTTCTGAAAAATTCTACAGTTATTAACCTCACAGTGATCAACAGGCACACAAAATGATGTACGAAAAGGAGACAATAGGTTTGTACCAAATGGGCTGATTCATTAGGAAACCACGCGAGAGCATGATAACGCGTGATAATTCACAGTGAATGTCATGGTGAACGGTGTTTGACATTTGACAAGAATTTGTAACATTTAACTCATTGACTTTTCATAATAGCTGCTACAGTTCTCAGTGTTACCTTTAGGGCTCTTTGATCATTTGTATAGCCTTTGTGGCCTCAAACATGCTACTAGTGCATTATGGTGCGGTCCAAAACCAGATAATTTGGCAATTTGTGTAAGTGCAACACCGTGCAAAGGTACGCCCCCACTTTTCATGCTACATTCAGAAAGTCCAGCAAATTGTTTGGTGTGTTGAAGAGATTCGAGTCCAAAACGTGTCGTCACGAACAGGATTCGAACCTGTGCGGGGAAACCCCATTGGATTTCGAGTCCAACGCCTTAACCTCTCGGCCACCGTGACTGTATGCGTGCACTGAGTGGCTACACATGTATTCAACAGTGAATACAGTCAAATAAATATGTGTAATCTGTTCCTTGAGACGTGTACTCTGGGTTTACGATTAGGTTGTTAATAATTGTTGTACAATCAGTTACGGCTTGTCATAATCTAAGGGAAGAACTACAGGCTGTGGGTCTGAGTATCGACACTGGAGGGAGACAAATACCACCAAATGTTATGGCCTCCTCAGCTTGCTCAGAGGATGGAGAGTCTGATAGGGCCATATTTAGCAAACCAAGGGACTGCGGACGTAAATTTGCATTTTTGCTAACTCCGGCATCTTTGGATCTTGTATTTTATACTACTGTCCATTAATGTGCTCGGTTCTCTTCAAACAAACAAACAAATCAATAAATAATTTTCTCGATTATTTTAACTTTTCATGTTCTGGAGCAGGGGTGGACAACCATGTGCTATAGTGAGCTGAGAGGCTGCTGGTTCACAATCCAACCAAAAACTCCACCAGCTGATTTCACTGATTAGTCCCTGCTCTCTGCTTGAAGGTGAGATAATCAGTGAAATCACCTGGTGGAGTTTTTGGTTGGAATGAAAACTTGCAGCCTCTTGGCTCAGTATGGCACATGGCTGTCCACCCCTGTTCTGGAATATTATGTACAATCAAATTCTACGCTTTTTTTTTTTTTAATACTTGTATTGAATTTTGGAGACAATCAGATCACACAAAGGAAGACCACTAGTGTCTTCTAAAAGTGGAAAATGTAAAACACCAAGACTTTTACTTTTGAAGTCCTTTATCATTAATTAGTGCAGTTTAGTCCATCATAATATATGGAAATGGAAAGATCCACAAATTGTTGTAAAGTATTAAAAATACTCTTACTGGGTAAGAGATTAATATTTTTGAAATGAAAAGTCTTCCTTTAGTATTTGAATACTTTCCTGGCACTGTACTGAGCTATTGAAATGTTAAGTGGATGTTAAGTGGACCTACACTGTCCTGAATAAGCTTATATACAGTACCACTTACAGAATGTAATGTAACTGATATAGCTATATTTTTCTAGTCTTTGGGAGATTCCCTATATGAAAAAAAAAAATAAAGTTGTTCAAGGAAAAGAGGTGAGAGCTTGTACATACATCAAGTTACCAAGTGAGCACCTCCCCATTCCTTGAATTAAACCTACACCTCCAAAAGACACAACAGTAAATTCTGTCATAGGATAACCACCCCCCTCCACCTGTTTAGTTATAAATATTCTACACCACACTGTATTTACACTTAGGCTTGCAACTAGATCACAGCATTACAAAATTATTTCTAAAATAGGATTCAGTAGGAGCAACAAACCAGACTTACCATGATCCCTTGGGTGCCATATTTATTTAGATTTTTAATGAGTGGGATCACCATGTAGATTAAAAATATAAACTGTGAACATATTCTGCTGAAAAGCTAGAAATACAGCTTAGTATTTTCTCATCTGCTCTGGGGCCTTAGAGCTACCTTGGTGACTAAACCCCTACTGATGTTCATGGTGTGAAGCTTAAGCTATAGATTAATCCAAGATATCTGTCACCTATCAACCAGAAGTGTAGGAAAGGAAGAACAAAAATCACATTTTAAACTGTTATAAAATCTTTATTGTTGAATTACAATACTAAATTCTGAAAGGAAAGGCCAGCATGTTTGCAAGATGCTAGAATCAAGTGTCAGGCTTACATTAAACACTACAGGCAAGGAGTCTCCTACTATGGAGAAAACTTCTTTGGCTTCAGTGATTTACGGTGCTAAATAGGCTAGACAGTAAGAACTCAGCATGAACAAACATGGTATTACACAGAAGATCATCACTACCTGACCATGCTGTAGATATGTGGCAACTGAGCATTCTGGCATTCCTGCACATGATCCAGACTGAGCAGTCCAGTTTCAAACAATAACAACAGACTTTGAGACATATACCCATGCCTAAAAGTAAAATTTTTTTCATATCAGCAAAAAAACAAATCTCACCAAAGTAAAACATTTTCATGAATAACTGACAGACAATACCTCAAAACCAGTCACAGAAATGTACATGTAATGTAATGTCTAATGTCATTTTTTCAGGACTACCAGTTGTCCAAATAAGAAAAATAATCCCTCTGCATGACTAAGCATATACCATACAACAGATAACAAGCTTGTCATTTTAGAAAGAATATAAATCACTTCTAGCTCTACTTTATTTTCTTCCCACAGATTCCAATAAACTGATAGCTTTTGTCTAAAAAAAATTACTGTAGCATATTGCGAGCAGGCCCTCTCCCTAAACATACAGACACTATTGTCAAGCACTATCAAGCTTATTTCAGTTTATCACATACACTGCGTCATTCCTGCTTTCCTTGCCAGACCACTATAATGTCTATCTGTACGTTCCTTGCATAGTTTTAGAAAATTAGAAAATGTATACGTATTATTAGATTATTTCTAATTTAAGAAGCAGGGAATTTTAAGTGGAATTTCACAATGCTTATCAGGGATAGAATAATGCATGTAAATGGGTTTAGATAAAATAATACACAGTTGTGGATACATGATGCCAGTTATTAGTTCTCAACCCCTAAAAACCCCTTCAGTTCCCATCGTTTTATGTGTTTCAAACTCTCATATTTTGAATTCTTTCATGCCTTGCTGCACATATCTTAAGCCCTGCCCCAAACTAACTTCATCATCTTCCCCAACATCTGAAGTCCTTTCCCACACTCCCCTCCCTACAACTCCATGCCCAGGAGCCTCCGCTGGGGCCAAACACCTGTGGCTCCAGGGAGCCTCCTCTTCTCCTTGTAGCTTTTCAACAAGGAGGCCAAGAGCATGAAAAATGGGCTGCGCAGGAGTAATCCATCAAACCTAGGAATGCTGCCCTCTCCTTTTCTCCAATTCTCCGGCCCCTCTCTCTTATTTGGATCCTCAGCACCTGGTATCATTTGCTAAACAGTTTTATTTAGAGATTCATGGCATTTCACTAGGTATCTATGACTGTAAGGCTAGTGGGGCATCAAGAATCACAAACAAGCTGAAGGTCACTTTAGAGAAACTCTCAGGCACAGCTTGCAAATATGAAGGTGACTCTAAATAAAGTATGTGTTCCTCTCTCACACTCAAACTTGTGGCTTTCCATCTGGTTGATATTAGACCTTATAAAACTGTAGCAAAAGCTGACTCTCATGAGTCTGGTGCACAGCTAAGAATAACATTACTCCTTGCCCAGTGATAGCTACAAGGAAAATCTGAGAAGGGAAGAAATTTTAGGCATCTTTGACTATCACTTGTATCTCTAAAATGCACAGGAATCCATCCCTTCAGGACGGAAATTACACACACCAGCTTGTGTATGCTAAAGGCACTGGTGCATATAGCAGTATGCATGTGTGCACTTGTATGTGTGTGGTGGTCCTGGCTTCTGTGGTGAGGTCCCAGGAAATTTCACTGATTCTTTGTGTGTGTGTGAGTGTGTGTGTGTGTGTGTGTGTGTGTGTGTGTGTGTGTGTGTGTGTTTACAACTCAAACATACTGTATGCAACCGAGTAAACATTTCACCATGCACGTTATATATGCCTGAAAGAAAGGAAAGCTAATAAACACCCAACTATTACACAGTAAGTCAAAAAATTCACATTGATACAACATTTATAAAAGTACAAATACTCCAGGCAATTAGTGTTACTCCAGGCAAGTTAGTTTTTTATGCTGCATATGTTGTAAAATCCTAGCAAGTACTGTGCTCCCCATATAAAAACACAAAGTAATTTAGGCACACAAACATATAAACTTATATGACAAAAGAATGGCTGGAGAGAGGAAACTTTCAGAATGCCAGTATTTAAATCAATATGGAATTTGATTTGCTCAGCTTTTCTCAAGGATATTTTAGCTTCCAATCTATTATTCTGTTAATACCCTTCATTTGAATCAATGTGACTGAACTCAGACCTATATCAAATAATATTTGTAAAAGATCTGTGTTTGTTTTTTATTTCCTTAGAGTATCAGAAAGGTGTGATTTGCTAGACGATTTAGACTATTTTAAAGTATATTTACTCTACTTTTCTGTTATTTACAACTTAATTTTCACTTCCTCAGTTGTCTCGGTTGTAACGCATGTGGTGCTCCACGCTGGTTAAAGAACGATAAGGTAGGAAATTACCACTTTGATCCCATTCTGGACGAAACATACTTTGATCAGTGCAGATGAATGTAAGGAGACAAGACAGAGCAGCTTGGATCACTGTAATATATCCATCTGTTAGCTAAGATTAGGGCTAATGCAGCACAGGTCCAAAGGAATTCTGTAAACAACCTCTAGGCACTATAGTCTAAAAAGTACCCCAGGACCTTTTTTACTTAAAACTTAGAAACTCCCCATTCCAATTCACACAACCTGGCAACACACTGCTTCCACAAGCTGTGGGCAGTACCACCTTTGCCAAAGATTTACTGTGTTTCACAAAAACACAAAGAACAAAGAGGCTATTAGTCAGCGAGACAGAACGGTCCAGAGACAGACAAACAGAGCAAGAGGGAGATTGTTGGCCAAGCGCCCTGGAGATGTGCTGCTACTGAAGTGGTGGGCTCCAGCTGATGAGAGTGAATTATGGTGCATCGGTGCAATGTTGCTTGCCTTGGACAGCTTCACTAGAGGGCTTAAGGAGCACCTGCACTGGATCCTAGGTGCCTCTATCTGGGCTCCTAGTGAGGTTTAGTTGTGTATGTAGATCTAGGTGATTTAGACTGCAGTCATTTGTAGAGATGACAATCACGAGTATTGATGCTGGAGTGGTCCAGGGATGAACAGCCTGAGAATGTCAAGTTGAAAAGCAGAGTGTGCTTTGCGTGTTTTGTGTGTGCGACAAGATGCTAAGAAGAGGAGCCTGATAGAGACTGGAAAGGAAGGGCTATTTGTGCTGCTGGGAGTTTAATAAACAGAAACACTGAGGGGAAAAAAGGGAATGGGATAAATTTAAACTCGGCAAAATCAAATCAGATTAAGACACTGTCTCCATCGCGGCTGTGGGAATCTGGGCTTCTGCCACCATCTCAACAGGGCTTTTGTGGTGCTCCTCCTCTTCCTCCTCGTCTTCATCCTCCACATCCTCTTCATCGTGCTCTGGGACTGCCAGCTCAGCAGGACGATCACCATTCAGGTCACACTCGACACTTGCTGCTTCTCCATTGACTGCCAGCTCTGCCTTTATGCTCTCTGGGGTGGAGGGACTCAGCATCTCCTGTCCCTCTTCCAGGAAGCCTTCCTGGGAGTGCACCTCTGCCAGGGGGAGCTCTCCATCAAAGCTGCCCAGAGGAGGAATCTCTACATGGGCCGCTTCCCCAGGTGAGACCACATCTTGCACGCGGTCCTCCCCATCGCGGACCTTCTTGACAGTGAAGGTCATGGGAGACACCTTGAAGGAGGAGCTCTTGGCAGTCGGGCTCTTGGGGTGGTTAGGGGTGAGGCTCTTCTTGATTTTTTCACGCCTCTCAGGTGGCACGATCTTGGTGCTGATCTGGCTCATCTTCTTCTCAATACTCTGGCGAGAGAAGGCTTTCTTAAGACTATCCACCTTCTTCAGGCTAGAGCGCTTAAGCCTTTCAGCACGGGATTTCTCACAGTTGCGATCACTGGCAAAACTCCCAAAGGCCTCGCACTCCGGGATCTCTTCCTCCTCGCGGTGCACTGTAGTATCGTCGTCGTCATCAGAGGAGAGGCTGATAGTCTGGAGACCCTCCTCCTGGGGGCGGATGCCATCAACAGAGCCCATAACAGAAGCACTAGGTAGGGATGCTTCTGCATCCATCTGGCTGGGCTGTGGGGTCATGAGGGAGTCCTTGACTAATACACTGGTGGGGATCTCATTGTCTTCCTATGGGGAAACAGAAGAACAGATAGAGGTGAGTTAAAGGAATTGCTGCATGAATCGGTCATGCAGGAAAGCATGATCATCTGAGCCAGGTTTAGGTCAGCCAGAAAAATTAATACCGGAGCATATGCTTTACTTTAGATTGTAATGGGTACTGCAGTCTTGTTTGAATTGAGTATAGTAATTGTTAGCCTCTAGGAGGCAGTGGTGCAAGTCCCAGTGACTTCTGAGGGATTCGTACACTGTTATGATCAAAGTACAGATATTTCAGGTGCACTTCCAAACACACATTCCCCATAAACATCTTAATGTATACTTCTGTGACATATTTTGGCCATTGTAAATGGATGGCAATGTTCATGTGTGATAGATTGTGACATGTTGAGTTGGTCTGCCTGAAAAGGACCAAGAAAACCAGTCTCCACATGTTTCACAGTCCTCTCCTCAAGACATCTGAGGAATTCCACCTGTTTCTCTGCAGGAGTCACACAGTCCTCTTCGCTTCCCCTACTTTTTATGTCTCTCTCTGCCTTTCCCCCCCCATCCATAAACACAGACATGAGTGTATAGAGAGCAAGAGAGAGACTGAGAGAAATGAGTTGAACATCCAGTGTGCAAATTTCAATTTGTTTTGCCTTTCTCCTCTTTTCCATCTCACTCTCTACTTCTTTTCTTTCTCTTTCTCTCATTGTCTATCTATCCGTGAACAATTGTGTGTACACAGACACAGACACAGACACAGACACACACACACACACACACACACACACACACACACACACACACACACATTCACTCTAAACACTCCTACCCTACCCCCCACCCTCACCCACGGCACTACACTTAAACACATTTTACCTTCAACATCAGCTTTTGCTTTACTTAACTTTGATTTACTTTTATAGTGCACAGTACATTTTCATTTCTTAAAGGCTGGGCACAAGATGTACATGCATATAAACAGTTAACATGTATACTTTCTTTTGCCCAAAAGAATTCAAATCAAATTAGGGCAAAGCATGACTGAATAATCAAATCAAGCATATTTCAAGTGAGACATAATTTGTTTTTGCCCTACAACTGCCCTACGACTTCCATACAAGCCATTGCGGTGCATATATCTGATAAAGTAATTTTCTGAATGGGCAGTCCTCTATGGCAGGAAAAGGAACTATGGGTGGACATGTTAAACATTTTATTTAAGAGTTGACACTTTCAATTGAGAGACTGCAAAGTGGTGCTGACTCAACCTAACACACAACATGAACTGAAGGCAGAGGTGTCAGTGCCACTGAATACCATGCTGTGGCGAGAAAGGCGGGGAGTGGACTTGTCTGGGTGCTG
Source organism: Myripristis murdjan (assembly GCF_902150065.1). Classification (NCBI taxonomy): domain Eukaryota; kingdom Metazoa; phylum Chordata; class Actinopteri; order Holocentriformes; family Holocentridae; genus Myripristis; species Myripristis murdjan. The sequence continues at coordinate 10,626,538 of NC_044000.1, forward strand.
GTTGGGAGGCAGAAAGCCAGGAGCAGTCCAGCTGGTCAGTACGGTGGACATGCACCTAATTAATCTGTGTACTGTATGTAATATGTATCGGTCACAAGAGATAAAAGGAGCCTCAGGATTTAACCAGGGTAGCGTGTGTAGACGTCTGGCCTGCTGCTGGACAAACTGAAGTGGAATGTGTAAAGTCTGTGGACTGCAAAAAGGCAGACGAGCGACTTCATTCATCATTTCTGCTGTGTTTATAGTCAAGAATTGGAAGCAAATTTCAAATGTGTCCTTCTCCAAGAGACTGAACCTTGTCAAACTGATACAATGAACGAGTTACTATAAATAATGACTGTTTAACTATGGTGTCATTAACTACCTGAAAATGTGAACATTAGATGGATGTGCTAAAATCAACAATTCAAACTAGACTATTCCAGATTTGAAGTTTGCACTATGCAATGAGGGTCTGGCTTCTCTATTTACCATATTTTGTGTGTAAATTACTACCTTTTTATTGCAATGGTTTTAGTCTCTTTAAGCCCAAGTGTGTGTCAACCCTCCTTTTTTGGAGAGCTGGTAAGGATTTAGTGCTTGTCTAGCAGGCAAGGGTAGCCAAACAACAAACTGGAGCACAGCTGAGACTGCAAGCAAACCTGCAGGTCTGTTTGCACTGGAGTGCAACAAATGTATCGGGCCTTAAACCAGGCTTGTGTTGGTGACAAACTGCATCTGGTTTCAGGGCCCCTTAAATGAAGGAGCCCTGGATTCTAGCTCCATACAGCACTGAGTTAAAAATACTGCTAATCACATGTGAGGCACCACGTGGTCCCATGTTACATAAGGGAATTGCTATGACCCTGCACCCCAGCTAGGCTCCTCCAGTATACAGACTGGGGACTTCTATCTATTTCTTGATGTAGACTTGTGTGTCATTCTTTTGCTGTTGTGGCACCCACACTTTACAGTAGTGACTTAAATTGTGCCTTATTAAAACCTACCCCTATCAAAGGAGTTCAAAACATATTAATTTTACTTTTTTTTCCTTAAACTGTTGCATGCCTTGACGTCTTGTCCGTATGTGTAATTTGGGAAAACAGACATTTGTATAACCTTTTACTTCAAGATATCTAATTTAGGGGTGTAAGGGTTCAATAAACCCACAGTTCAGTTTGCATTGTGGCTTTTGGGTCACGGTTTCAGTTCGGTTTGTTTTTTTACATTAGAGAGAGAAAACAGCACAATGCCATTTCTAATGTCCTCTGTATTTTGTTTTATTTGCATTTTATTGATTTGGGATAACATTATGAAATCAACAAATATTCTTTCAAAGGTAAAAAATCTCCTTATTTAAAACAAACATAAAAATACTTTCAGTGCATACATTAATTCATGGTGTATGTATGGCTCTCATACTATGGATATGTCTGTAACATGGCACTTGTCATCTTCCAGTCCAAAATATAACAAACACTCACAGTCAAGTAATTTAGTTGCTCTGGAGGTCCAAACCATCACTGCTGAGAACTTTGTAGGGTGTATTGTGCATTGAGAGGTTTGATTTTGCACCCCTAATGTTAATATCAACACATACTGACCCAAAATGTGTGTTGGTGAAAAGTAAAAATGCATGTTGTTTCAAACTAGACATACAAATATATTTACTAAACACACTACACTCATAAAGTGCAAAGTCCTTAAAAAAACTGCATGGAAACAACCCACTTTGTAACATAGCTGTGGCAGTGTAACTGGGTGTGTGCAACAATGCGTTTGTTTCTGTGCTATACGTGTGTAAAAGTTGAGTTTGTGTCAAAGCATGACTGTGTTCCACGGAATGAATGGCAGCTCTTGGACTTTGTAAGAATGCTGAAAGCAACAGGATGCCACAAGTTGCTGGAAACTGTGTAAGGTGTCTTACATGGGCTTTCATTAACACATACTTAAGGACTGGACCAACCAGATGGTCTGGAAAAGCTCTGCCCCCTGTCCATTATTCACTCATCATCAGTGGTGTCATGCCTTGCATGGAAATGAAAGTAACATTTTGCCAATAGTTAGTCAACCTATTGTAATTTCAAACATTTCTAATAAACCTGACACACTGAAGCATCGTGACTAAGTGTGCATTGCATGTGAGCTGATACCAGTGACAACTATGGACGATATTACCTGCCAAAGGGACAAAGTCCATGACAATGTGACGCTAATATGTGGACTAAACAAAAATATCCATGTGAAATTCACCTGCAAAGTGAATGCCTCCACAACTGTCTATCAAGAGTGTAATAAAAATTTCATTGATCAATATGCATGCATGACGGTGTCCAGGCAGATAATATCAGTCCAAATATTCCATGTCTAATATGCATCATGAATACCACTTTGTACTGAATAATCAGTGTCATATACCTATATCCATGCACCCACTGCAGACCAGTAGCCCCCCTCCTCCTCCCCAACCAGGCCAAAAAGCACTTTTTTCAGTTTGTTACGTTTGTTTGTTTCATGTTCCCAGATGTCTGGTGTTTGTAGGCCGATAAAATAATCATGAATAACTTTAGCCAACCATGGGCAACTGTTTAAGACTGTTCAGTTTACATTTACACTTAAGACAACATATGTGCCACATTCCGCATTGCTCTGACGCAGTAAACTCTACCCATCTGGAACCTGAAGCTGTTTAAGATGAATGCTAACAACAATGTGCATCTGCTAATTTGCTGTTTCACCTACATCTGATCCTCTGCATTTCACAGTCCTCCGTAACAGCCCATATGGGATGCAGAGGCACGCAGAGTGAAAAGCCATGCAGACATCCTCTTGTTTTGAGCAACTTCCAGATACCTGACACCCAGTGCCTTGATCTGAAACATGCAGGTATGATTCACAGTTCAGGTGTGTGCCAAGCATGTGTGGTATCTCTCAGTGAATGCCAATAAATCTATCAGCATGTTCTTAAAGGCAACATCAGCCATAAGAACACGGTCTTGCATTCAGAGCTTAATATCAGGTAATGGTACTGGGATTACAGAAATACATACAATGTGGACGGTTGAATCAAATGATGAGTATAGTAGGGAAAATTACATTATGAATATCATGTCTGCCTGTCATTTTTTGGTTAATTGAAGTGGCAGTTCTGAGTAATTTGCTTGATAATGTGCTGGGTGATGAATAAACGCCTAAATTCAAAATGTCAAGGAGCTGTTTTCAAGGGAAGCTTGTGAAAAGGAAGATGGTACACACAACCAGCAACCACTAGGAGCATGTCAGCATCCTGAAAAGAGCTGTGAGTTGTGAAGCACTGGGGGTGTTGAATGGAAGAGAGCTGCTCGAAATCTCTAAAGAAGCAGATAGCACCCCGGGGCACGGCTCTAGTTTCAGCAACACCTTGCTCCGTTTAACTTTTGTCCTCTCGCATGCTTGCTCTTGCTCTTCCCAACTTCCTCCTGCCCCATATGAATGAGAGGTGACCGCCCCCATCTCACGGTTGATCCGGCACTCCACAAAGATCGTGGGTGAAAATGCGTTTGTGCAGAGTGAAATCAGAAAAGTGGCTTTGTGTTTGGAAAAGTGGAAGTAAGTCAAGAAGCCAGTAGGTTGTAGCTGTTGTATCTGATGTGTTGGAGGCAGAAACCAAGTTGGTGCCTGAAATCTTGCTTGTAGGAGGATGATATTTCTTAACACTTTATGCATGTGCATGTTTAAGTCATGGAGTCAAAAAGCTGTTGCCAATAGTACTTAATGTTTGGTTTAATGCATGGAGTGCCAGACAGTTAAGGTTTTCCACTGGAGAACGATTCTGTGCCAGGTTAGTGGTTAGTCACGTGTGATTTTCAAATGTTATTGGCTAAACTTTGTAGAATTCACCTGCGGCTCTATAGGGACTGGTGATATGACCATAACATTTTTTTCAAACTTTTCACAGTTCACAATTTGACTCTTGATTTTTCTGGTTTCTCTGAGCGGGCATGAGCACTGGTACATGATCAATGTGACTGGTGATGCACACGTTGCTCGTTCTGTGTGGATGAGCAAATTGAGGGCTTGTCTGACAGAGTGCTCAGCAGCTGTGTTTCCGCTATAACACATCTAGTCAAAATCTCGATTTTACGCCTTAGCTGTTTTCTGCTTTGATATAAACACAAATTCCAAATCGATTCATCGCCCAGCCGTTCTGTCCTGTGTAACAACCTCCACGAATCCAGTAGGTAAGTTATGAAAAACAAAAAACTTTCAAACTAGGCTACCATTTGACCCGTGTCTGTCCCATGTGTGTGTGTGTGTATGTGTGTGTGTGAACCTCACACTGAAGCACACTGGGAAGTCCAGTAATTAATGTGCCCTCTATGCAAGTGCTCATTAGGAGATGAGAGTTCTGTGTGTGTATGTGTGTCCGTGTCCTGAGGCCATGTAGGGCCGTGGTGTTTACAAAAAGCTGCATAAAAGAAAAAGATGAAAGAAAAAGAAAATAAAGAGAGAATGGACCCCAAAAAAAACAAAGTTTATTTAGTGTGACAGCTTCTTGTATCTCATTTTGGACACTATCTTTGTGAATAAATGGCACCATGCACAGTCACGGTGTGAGGGCATACTGATTTTTGAGCGCATCCTGACTGATTTTTTGGTAAATCCATGAGCAGAGGCTCAAAGCGCACCAGTGGTGCAGCTGGAAACAACACTACATTGAAAGGAATACATTATCAGTAGGTATGGTGAGTCTGTCTTCAATCAAAACCAGTCATTTAACCTCTTTCCCTTTCCTTTAAAAGCAAACCAATTTTGCCATGGTGCTCTGACAGTTTTTGTCATGGGAGAGAACAATCTGAATCTGCCACAAAAACTTCCTCCAAGAAAAACCTGATGCCCTTCTGCAGGAGGTGCAGAGTCTCTGACTGAATATACTTAACCTTAAATAAGCCATTTGAGGGCAGATGATGTTAAATTAGCTTGGGTGGAGATAGCACATTTGGTTACCATGTCACTCTGGTCCTAAGAGAACCATTGCCCAATGCAGAAAACAGTTCAATGATGTTAGGCAAAGAGCCAAACAGAAGTTGGCAGCCAGGACGGTTTGGTCACAGGAGGAGGCCCATCCCTGACATCTATAGAGGATGCAGCCGCCTCCATAATCCCCATCCAGGGCGTTCCAGATTGGACAACAATCCCACACACTACAGCCACAGGTGCATGCATTTAGAATGACTGCTGCTTGAATTGTTTGTAGTGTATTAGTATTTCATTTTTTTTTTTTTTTTAAATAGATTTATATGCATACATACACATATACACAACCATACACACACACATATACAACGAGACCAAGAAAAAATAGAAGAAGATGTAAAATGAGCCGGGGTATTGAGAAGAGGCATTAGCTTGGTGTGAGGTGCCACCATCACTATCCCGAAAAGTATGATAAGAATGATAAATTAAAAGAGAAAGAAACAAATTTCATCTAATCTGACTTACAGCAAACATGCTTACTGGCGATTCCATGATTTACCAGCTGAAAACTGGAAAAACCAGCAGATACTACTCTGTTACATGACTGCAATTTGACACCGTATTTTGAAATATTATACATTTTCATATCTCTGCACCTGTAACAGCATTTACATGCTCTTTACAACAACAAAAAATGATTCCCTTCAATCCAGCCTCTCCCATCATTAGTAACACCTCACATCCCCCCAAAGTTTCGAAACATTTTACTGCCTGAGGTGTGTTTGCCAGTTCTTTTCAAATCTGCCTGGTGCAATCCAGGAGATTCTCCTATGCAATGTGAGGATATTGACTTCCTGGAGTCAGTCTTCAACTGAAAATAGACTCTTGTATCACAAGTGTCATTTTTTACATTTTCTGTGCTTCCTGTTGATAAGTATTGTATCCAGCTCAAGTGTGCATCCACTGGTTGAGGCCTCGAAAATGTCCTGGACAATCCTGCTCTACTCAGGGTGAGATGGGAAAGGTTCACCACTTACTAAAAGAGCTCTGATGGGCTCTGTGTGTGTGTGTGTGTGTGTGTGTGTGTGTGTGTGTGTGTGTGTGTGTGTGTGTGTATGCATCCATGTGTAATGATACGTTACACTGTATCTTTTGCATCTGTCTCTCTGTGGTCCTTTGTTTATCTGTGTGTGTGTTTGTCTGTGTGCATGAAATGATATTTAATACCCTGCGTGTGCAACTGTGTGTGTGTGTGTGTGTGTGTGTGTGTGTGTGTGTTCCATGGGAATCATATTATCCCCTCTCAAACCATCACACCCCACAACCATGAGAAAACAATGCAAGCCTTCTTTGCTATTGCATCATCAGCCTGCATTAATCAACTAGGCTACTTGCTTTTGAAAATCTTGACATTTCCTCAAAGCGGTCAGTTTACATTTTTACACATTTTAGACATAAAATCACAAACACATGTTCATCAAAAAGTACAGATAAAACGCCCTGCAAACACACATAAAGACAAAAAACACTAAAATCTGCAAGAAGACAATTATATTTCAGTAATACTATCTTGTAGACTTAATATTGCAAATTTTAACACGTGCATTTGCATATATGTGTGTGTATGTGTGTGTGTGTGTGTGTGTGTGTGTTTGTCTGTTAGTGCTTTGAACAGGTGTGTTTTCTCAGCTCTTCAGAGGATGAATGGAGACTTCTTTAATCCCAACAGGCGAGGTTGGTACAGGTGTGTTGGCACAGTGAGTCAGGTGCCTCCGGGGAACTGTACCAATGAGAGGGTACACTTCACCACACACACACACACACACACACACACATGCGCTTTTGTCTGGCCCCTGCAGTTGTTAGTTATGATTGAAGATAGACGGATGAGAGAGAAAGAAAGAGATCACAAACTAGTTTAAATACAACTTCAGTTGAACAGAATAAGTCGCCAGGTGTTTTTCTTGATAACTGACAGTAAACGATCTCTTCTGTAATTCCAGATCAACTCTGTTTCCTCCTCCCATGTTACCTCCCTACATGCACCCTCCTCCTGCAAACACAACCACGTTCGTTCCGTGGCCTCAACTGACTGTGCAAATTTGACTTTATCTGCATATGTTTTGATTATATCCTTCCAATCACTGCACAATGGGAATTTTTTGAGGTCACCTCCACCACACCCTGTGTGTTATGCAACTTTGTGCCTCTTCCACCCCCTCTATCCCGGTATGCATGAGCAGCCATCTGTACACGGAGGAAGGAAGGAAGGGAAATGAGATTCTGTTTTGTGTCATGGGAATGGATTACCATTAAACATAACACGGGGCCCACATGATGTGAACGGGCATACACTGTCATCTTTGAGTGTGTGCCCTGACGTGGATTTGCATGTACGCTCATGTGACTGTATACACACACTCCGCCACTCCATCTCTACCTCACACACATGCAAATGAAACCAGAAGTGACACCTATTTACTCCTTAGCCGGACAGTTTAGGACAATCCATGCTCACATTCCAACACTGATTTCAAAACACTGATATCAGTAACTGATGTTGCTAACATATGATTATCACAAATTTTATTGTCACCAATATGCCAATTTCTCATCACGCCTCCAAGCTAAATACCCACAAAGCATTGCACAACAAGTTAGGGCATTCTTTCCCATCACCACCCCTCCCATATCTGGGGAGAAAAAAACAAGGCATGTTTACTGGCCTCGCGAGCTTGTGTAACTATGAGACACAATAACCAATTCAGGCCCAATGTCATGCTAACGTGCTGGTGGAATGTGGTTATTATGGCACTGTGGTGAAACAATCGCTGTTGACACGAACGATGATGAGGACTGACGTCTGAAGGAACCTGTCCGCTCAATCAACAGTTTGCGGGCTATCAGTGGCTGCACATTAGTTCCGTTTCTTGAATGTACACTCCCCAATCGTCGTGATCTATTGCATACATCTAACTGTATTCATTTTAATATCCCCATGGTTCACTGAGACCAATACACCACTACACTACCAACACCTACAACCGTGCAACGTTTCTCAACCTGTACTTGCACTGCTTGTGATTCAATGTCGTTTTGTGCTGGTGTAACCACGACAAATGCCTGCCTATTGCTTGCACTTCAATATATCTGCCAAATCTGATGCTGCACTATGACTTTGCTAATCTCTTTTAGCTCTTTTGTTTAAATCTCATGATGCCCCCCCTTTTTTTGCGCTGCTTCTCTACAATTCCAAACCGTGCCTATCAGTACCATTGTTTGATAAAGGCTGTGCAGAGATACCGTGAGGCCGTTTGTCAAAGCTGCCACCAATTGTCACAATGTTAACTCCCTGCAAAAAGGTCAAAGGGAATGAGCGTCCACTGAGAAACCAGGAAATCATTACCCGATCTGGAAACATGCTCTGTTTGGGAGTGTAGAGAAAATGTACAGTGAAGAACAAAATGGCTATTGTTTTACTGTCCCTGCTGTGGACCTTTTGGCCTTGGCGAGAGGTTTGGCTGGATTCTGGGGTTTGAAAAGTCATGGAGGAATAAACACACAGATACAGTGTGATGATGCAGAAACAGGGAGGTGCAGGGAGGCCGTGGAAGGAAGACAGTGGGTTTTTCTTATATAACAGGACCTTGAGCTTCTCTGGCAGGACACCAGCGGCTCCAAGTGCTGTTTCTTCAACCAATTAGATACAGTTATCGCTTAGATAAATCCCCACCTGTGTGTATACTGTCATATTGTCTGTGTGAAAGCAAAATAGGAGAAATTAAAGAAAAGTAAAAGAAAAAAAATTGTGAAAGACGGAGAGTCAGCAGTTCTAGGTATCATCGATCTGATGTCATTGTCTTTCTTTATCCCACAGAGCCAATTATCAATGTTAGTGTGCCTATGGCACTCTGGAGAAAAATGCACAGCAAATGCACTAGGGAAGAGGAAATTATCACCAACATCTTTGCATACACAGCTTTATTACTTTGTTGCTATTCCTTTGTTCCTTTCCTGTGCTGATTTCTAATTCCTAACAAACGGCAGTGAGATAAAGACATCATTAAAACATGCCTTAATGAGCTAGTTTGCACAATCCCACATCATCATTCATGAGGGCTTGCACAGTCCCTTTAACAAAACCGTCAACTTTACATGCTCTGTTGTTGTGAAAGGATTACAAATCCCAACAAAGTCACACCAAGCTGTCAGACTAGTGTCTTACACCAGGAATCTGTGGTTGCAACTGGCAGCAACGCACGTTGGCTTAAAGAGACTAAAAACAGTGAGGCAGACTTGTCAAACCTGAATGTGACAACAGGCAGAGGAGCAAGTGCTTACGGTGAAAAGAACTAACACTCCTCTAGTCACATGAATCTCTTTCTCTTCCCCCCCAAATAGTGTAACGTATGTCACATACTTTGAGAAAACTGCACTATACTTTAAAATACTTGTCGTGATTCTCTAAGCCCCCTCTCTTTGTGTTGTCTTACGTGACAAAAACAACTGACATCTAAGTGGCACCCAAGTACGCTAAAACAAACCAACCATACCGTCATTATTCTGTATAAGCTCTATCTCTTTCATTCTCTATAGCTGTCCTTCCTCCTCCCTCCTTTTTCGTTCTGCTGCCTGAAAACCCGGAGGATTATCTAAGGAATGAACCCCAAAGGGAAAATAAGAATGATAACAAAACTGAGCGGCCATGGTGTAAACAAACCTTGTTGTTCATTTAGGCTCCACTAAGCATGCCTCCCAGGCTACGCAGCCATATTCAGCTATTATCATTCAGCCTCATTTCATTCTCAGATTCTCACGTCCCATGGCACCTTTATAGAGAAACTCACTCACAATTCGCTGGAATTGGAACGACAACGTCTGTAAACTTTGATGCCTGTGCACTGGCAGTTGGTGGGAGACTAAAAACAAAAGTCTTCTTGAGACCAGAAAAATGCCACATGTAGATCTGAAGGAAAAACACCAAAAACTCTAACTCTACCCCACTTAGCAAGCCTTAGCAAGCTGCAGCTCAGCAAGGCATTTAACACCCAAATGCTCCAGTGAGCTGCTCAGTGGTCAGCATTAGCAAACCTCCTGGACAAAGTTTAAATTGGTGATCTGTGAGACTCTACTTCTTTGATATGGCAACATCTTCAGTGGCTCATCACTATGGCATTTTTGCTCTGCATTTAAAAGAAATCACTTGTCACTCACTACTGTGATGTCTTTTCCCACGTATTTATATATAATATAAATTTGTGTCTAGCTCAAAGCTCAGAATGAATGCTATGTGTGCATTGCTTTGGGCTAGAGACCCATGAGCCCAGCCCAATGGAATACAACACCTGCTAGAACCACACACACATGCACACACAGCAAATCCTGGCTCTAGCCTCCAGCCAGTGGCCTGCTCCAACCTGTGGAAAGTGATATGATATATAACGGATGGCTACACTCAACACACGCAATGTACACTCTGTAAGTTGCATTACAGCTTAAGTTTAACTGAATACCTCTGGGCAGATTTGTTAGAGACAACACAGTTCACGCTGAATTACTGCGCAATATTCTTGTTTAAAACTGAGTGTGTGTAAAAAACGTCTCTCTATGCAGGTCGAAACCACAGGAGAGCAACATGATGTGCTAGGATCATCTATTTATTGTCTATTAGGATAATCTATTTCATTGGTTTAAAGGGCTGCATTTGTGGGATGAAGATGCATTATTCAGACTATTTCATTTGTAAAGACCCACTGGCTTCTTCCCACTAGATATATATGAATAGGGGAGGACCCAACAGCGCCTGATAGGTTCAGGTCCAGCTGAATTTATCACCTAATTGCTTGGGTATGGGTGATGGCTGTATGTACAACACAGTAGAAAACCTGCTGTAAAGCACTGCAAACACTGTAACTGAGTAACTGAGCGTGAAGATGTTATGTTATCATGTCATCAAAAAAAAAAAAAAAAAGGTTCAAGTCAGGTTAGGGTTCGATCAAGGCCTGTTTTACGCTGCTCAGCCTGCTTTCTAAAGCCAAATGTTAGATTTGGGCGGGGCTGAGAACAGACCTGCCAGTTCATTTACCATCTTGCAGTGCAAATAGAGTCTGGATAAATAGACTTTACTCCCTGTTGCTGAAAGCTAATATGAAGTCACAAGCTTTGGTCAAGAAGCGCAGTACAAAAGCTCTGTGATGACTGGTAGCAAAGCAAACACAAACGACAATGAAAGATGTTGATCCAATCACTCCAAACTTGTGTAAACATCTACTGTACTGTGCAGTGACTCGTCAATGCATGGACATGGATTAAAAGGTTGAATAATTTAAAGGTTACCGTTTATTCACTGTAAACTGGTGTAACGAATCTTGTGGTTCACTATGTTGTAAAATAAAAATGCACGATTATGTACGACAATGATGTCATGAGAAAAGAGAAAAGCTGCCTGGGCTATTGTGCATTCTCTCAAGCTGACATTCACTCACAGTTCCTGCAGGACAACTTCAATGGTGCACAATAGCAACAAAATGCATGTTGTTACAAGATGCAGTCATTGTGTTTGGTTTGGTTTGGATATGTGTTTTTCTTCCCTTGTGATGTGATATCAATGTGCTTTGACAATGTGAGTGACTGTGATTAGGAGTCCCTGAAACGCTCACTATCACCAAACATCCCCTTCCCATCCCACCACTAGGAACACAACTCCCACCTCAGCCGCATATATCTTGCAAAACTGACGTCAGACCCCACGGAAAGAGTGAGGGAAAAAAAAAAATCACAGCGAATCGATTTAGAATTCAATTTGCTATTGTCGTTGACGCATTTGGAGTGATCAACTTCTATCGTGAAATAAACAGAGGGGGAGGAATTTGAATGGACTCCGAAACAAATGCTTTCTGTCGCAGGAAATTAAAGTCCAAACACATAGCGATGGAAATATTTCACATGGCATTCCATGGTGGTATTGTGCACAATGCTGAGATGTGCGGAGATTATATGGGAGATTTTTGCTGATATCCAAACACTGAACTAATGAACATTTTACATCAGTCTGCTATGAATAACGGCAAATGAAAATATTTGCAGATAAATATTTGTACTCCTCCTTCCTCTATGTCTCGCTTTCTCTCCCTTGCGCTCTGTCATACTGAAGATTATTTACTCCTTTCCAATGCGAGACCTTTCACCTTGTCCAGCACCAAAAACCAACAATGTCATAAACAAGTTTCAACACTGCACGTACTGGAATCTTAAATGGCTGGGAATTTTGTGTGTGTGTGTGTGTGCGTGTGTGTTACGGAGGGGACGGGGCTGTGGAGACAGGAAAAGCACTGCTGCACAAACACAAACAAACAAGGCCCAAACTGCAGTAATTAAGTCCTCGTTAGCGCTCGTTAAGAAGAGGAGCGCAGCCGAGCGGCAGATGGCCCTGTCATTTCTGACCGACCGCGACTAGAAGCCGGGTTTCGTAGAATCCCGCTTGGTCCGACAGTGGGCGTTTACCCAGAAACCCTCTGTGTTTCCACCTCAGTGGGCATGTATAGGGCGCGGAGCGTTTTTGATCAGTTCTGTCGATTGGGGAAGAGAGGGCCCCGGGGCCAATGGCTGCAAGTGCAAGTGCGGGGACTTTTTTTCTCTTGGGTGAATTTCTGTAAATTGGTGTTATCAGAGAACCACGTGAGGCTCACGGCATGTGTTTTCTTGTCGTTTCAGGGAATCGGCACAGGTGGCTTGTCCAAAAGTGGTCACATGCATTGGAGTTAAGTAGGGAGAGAGAGAGAGAGACTGCGACAACACCCTAGCACTGAAACCAGAAGACATACCAGACTAGAAACTGAGCGGCGACAGCAAAAAGTGGAGGAGAAAAGCGAGAAAAAAAGAAGAGAACATGAGAGAAAGGGAGGCAGAAAGGCAGAAGCAGGCCAAACATGGAGTGATGGCCACAGAGAAAGAGTCAGCAGGACAGGAAAAAAAAACAGGGAGGGAAAGGAACAAGGGCTGCACTTAGTTCTTTTATTCCTGAGTTCCCTCAGGCTTGCCAGGTCTCATTTACCCTCCCTGTAACCGCATCCACCTGACCCAACACATCAACATAACCTCCAGCAGACAAACACACCTCTCAGGTCATATCTGCCCCAGCTACACCCATCTTCAAATACTTCAAGGGCTGTACCCGACTCACAATTTCCAGAATCAGCTCAGAGCACTGTCTGCACTGAATTATACTAAAGCAAGGCACACAAGGCTTTGTTAACTTAGTAAAAGTCAACTCCGAGTAGAAAACCATAAGGGGTGGAGCCCACGGCGATGTGGGGTTTTGTGCAGGGACGAATATTTTCCACCTTAAAAAAAAAAAAAAAACATCTAGGACAGCAAAACCAACTGAGGAGCCCTGTGCAAATAAAAGACAAAGCGGAAACCCAGTCCAAAACTGTACTGAAGTAGAAAACACAAACTGTTTTGCATCACAATTAGGTACATGGGTATCTCTGGTCAGGTAAACTCTTGGCTGTATTGCAACCAACCTCTTTCACCAGGTTTAATGAGGAAAAATCCAGAAGACAGCTGGAATTTGACAGCGCGATAAAAGCCAAGACCGTAATTCACCGTCATTACTATCATTAAATGAGAAGGTGCTCTTTTGTTGCCGACCGGGAATTCAATCACATCAATTCAAGGTTTCAACTGTCTGGCGCATTAGGCCGACTCGGCCGCAGACAGAGCCACGTTGTGCGCAGGAAGGTCTTGGCACCTGTTGCTTATGAACAACAGAACCTCAGTACCTGGGAAACCAGATAACGCCTGCAGTTAAGAGCTCTCAGTGGCTCTGGCTGTGTCAACACATGGCCACCCTTTCACTGCCTGAGCACCCGCACACAGACATGCAGACGCACCCACACACACAGACGCATGCAAAAACCCGCATGGCCACACATTGCTGCACACACAGCCACACATGCACACACACACACACACACACGCACGCACACTCTGTCCAGCCTCAGTCCAGATCAGCGCAGGCCAATGTTTTGAAAAATTACGGTTGGGGTTAAAGTGTTTTGTTTTTGTTTTGTTTTTTGATTGTTTGAGAGGAAATTGCATGTTCTTCCAGGATATTACTGTGTTTGAATGTGCTTTAGGGGGGCATGAGGATGAATGGCAAGAGACAGTTTAAGGAAGTATTGCCTTGACACAAGTGAGATATGGATTGCGTAAGAGCAACATGATTATCAGGAAGGTGTTCCGAGTATTTTGCAGTTAAAAAAAAAAATGTGTTTCTGTTTCAGTGCCAGCAGAGAATCAGCTTCGAGGCTGATAGGTATGATGAGGTAGTTTGAGTAGTATTTTGTTTGTCATTTGATTTTCTAAATTATGACCGTGGGGTGTAAACAAATCTAGTCAGTCAGCGTCTGAGTCCTCCTCTATTATCCTCTCTAGCTCCATTCCCAGACACACCCTTCTCCCTCCCTGTCTCTCTCTCTCTCACACACACACACACACACATGCACAGTACATAATAGGGTAGACCTCAATGTGTGTGAATGAACATATAGGCACCAAAAATGTCTTTCTTTGGCACATCCACACTCAACAATTGTCTCACTCAAAAAGGACATATTAACACGTAATTTCCACAAACACACACACAAGCACACACACACACACACACACACACACACACACACACAAAGCTAAACAGATTCAGGTGTACTTCTATCTATTATGGTATGTTCAAATCTAAGTGCTGATTTTTCAAGTATGGCGTCACGTGTAGGTGCCAACCACACACACACACAGGCAGTGCCTGCACACCCAAACACACCCACCTGTGTAGTCAAATGTGAATGCACATGGACCCACATTATCTCTCACATACACGCCACATATTGTACCCAAACATATAACCAGAATCCATGTGCCACCCTATATGCCTACAAAACTCCATGAGGGATTTTGGTGGAGAGTGTTTGTAGTGAGTCTGTGGTGACATTATAAGTAATGGTTTATAGCCTAGTGGTATCCCATTAATATCTTTTCCTGCGCACTGCTGTTGGGATGATGTAATGAAACAAGTTCGTATTTGTCTGAACCTGTCCTCACCTGGAAGATGAGCACTTTGAAGTGGTTCCTCTTGAGCAGGTGGGTGTGATTGGCCTCGAGCCGCTTCACCTGGGCCGCCTGCTTGTCCATGCGCTCCCTCACCTCCTTCATGTGCCCGCTGACTTTCCGGGAGCGCTCGAGCAGCTTGTTGACGCTGTTGGACGTGCTGGTGTGGGTCTTGGACAGGCGCGTGACGTCCCCTTGCACGCCGCGCACGACGCCCTCCAGGTCGGCCTGCCGCTGCTCCATCCTCCGCTGGTTGTCCTGCACCGCCTCCAGCATGTTGACCAGCTTGTCCAGCAGCGCCACCACGGTGATGGCGCTCACCTGGCCGCGGTCGGCGGGGCTTCCCGGCGCCGCTGAGGTCGGGCTGGTCGGGCTCTTAAGGCCCAGGCGGGTGAGGGTGTTGGTGGGAGAGGACGGGGCGGACCCCGGGCTGAAGCTGGGGATCAGAAGCTCCTTGTCTTCAAGCTGCGGAGGCTGCGGCTGCTGCTGCGGGGTGGTGGGGTTGCTGGAGGTGCTGCTGCGCTCGGCGTGGGATGAGTCTTCCCCCATCGTTGAGAGTTGAGCTGAATGACCCGCTGAAGTAGGGCGAACAAACTGCAGAAAACTGGCGTGTGTGACTGGGGTTTTTAATTGTTGGCTCGCTCCTGCTGTCACTTGCTGCAGCTGAGAACTGAACAGAAAGGTTTTCTTCTCTGACTTGTTTTGGTATCCACTCCCCTTTTAGTCTCTCTCTCTCTCTCTCTCCCTCTCTCTCTCTCTCGCTCTACTCACACACACTGAACTTTTCAAAACACCTCCAATGCAAGCCAAAGGGAGGGGCTTGGTTGCTCTGACAACAGAGCAGGCCTAGCCCTACTGACAGAATGGAGAGGTAAATGTGTGTGTGTGTGTGTGTGTGTGTGTGTGTGTGTGTGTGTGTGTGTGTGTGTGTGTGTGTGTGTGTGTGTGCGTGCGCGTGCGTGCGTGCGTGCATGTGACTGCACTGTTTGCATGCCTGGTTGCATTTGCAAAATATGCGTGAAGGCTACTTTTGTTCAGTGCATTTGTGTGTGTTTTTGTATTCTATTGTATTGAATTGTATTGTAATCTAATGTTTCTGTGGGAACACAATCGTGTATGTGTGGGTCAGTGTGTGGGCTTGTGGCTGTAGATGTGAGTCAGTTTGTGTCTGTGTGTGTGTGTGTGTGTGTGTGTGTGTGTGTGTGTGTAAGAAAACAGTAAAGTGAGGATTCAAATTGGCCCCAAAAAACAATGTATTTTTGTGTTTCATGAACTTTGCTGAAGCCCAGCACTGTCCTGACACATAGGCTGATAAATCACAGACATGGCCTTCCATTCTGTTTTCATTTCCATACCTCCCTGTGTTTGCATGGCAGTTTTTGATTAGGTGTGTGTGTGTGTGTGTGTGTGTGTGTGTGTCCTGTGCCTGTCTATATGAGCCCTCTCCTCTCTGCTCTGTTTTTGTGCTCTGTGCTGTCGCATGGGGCACAGTGACACATGGAAATGTGGAAATCCCTGTTTCAACAATGAGCTCATCTGTGCCCCTGGCATGGTGCCATGATCTCTCTCTCTCTCTCTCTCTCTCTCTCTCTCTCTCTGTGTGCGTGTGTGTGTCACTCTAAGTCTTTCTCTATTCATGCACACATACACACAGTATCTTGTTTTAAAAGCCAATAAGTGAAGTGATAAGCACTTTTTTTTTATAGAATTAAACAGATTCAACAGGAATGTGTCAGTGTGTTTATATAGGTGTGATTGCCTTTGTGTCCGTGCACCTTGCTCTTGCATAAACAGGAGAAGTATGTGGGTCTATATCTGTGGAATTGATTCCCCCCAAGTAAAAAAGCGGTGCATGATTGCTATGACAAGAATCTATTTTATCACTGCAGACTGTGGAAGGCATTCAGGCTCACACCTGGGATTTATTGGATTCTGCCTGATATGGATAGGAGTTGGTCAGTCACCGTCTCATCGAAGCTCAAGGCAAAACATTCATCCACCCAATCTGAGATTAGTTTTGCAGTGACCGTGTTATACTTGTGTAAGACAGAAAAGGCAGAAACAAATATGTTAGCAGGGTTTGCACTGACCCCTGTTTTAAAACTGCCATCCAAACCACTGTTGTTGCTTTTTTCCCTAGAAAATTATATATTGTGATGCTTGCATATATCAAGAGAGACTGGAAACAAGTTGGCTGCACTACATCCTGTGTATCTCTAGTTTTGTTTTTGCCAGTTTTCTTTAACTATGCAATTAGGGTAGTCAAAATAGTTATGCATAAATGTATCTCTCTTATGTCAACTTCCAGCACAGATAACTCTTTTTTCACCTTCAGTTTATTTTAGATATGATCTGTGCAATACATTGTTTGGATAATAATTGACCATACAATAATGTAAACTTATTTGCCTTTAGTTACTGTGTATAATCAGATGCCTACTGAGTTGAAAATAGATGGTTATTGTGTTTCTTTTATTTATTGATGTTTGCGCCACAAAATAGTTCCGTTTAGTCACAGTAGATGTTTTACACTAAGGCCTCATACTGTGTGGAAAATAGATTGTTATTGTAGTTAATAACCAATACAGTCTAGCTATAGTGCATCAAAACGTCAATATACTGTCAGTGGTCTTGAACTTGCTCTCGACTGCTTTTGGTCTTGCCTTGGTATTAACTGAGACGGTTTTGACAATAACACTGGCTGTGGTCTGCTCGATACAAACTCGCCTGAACAAATTCCCTTCCTCCTCAAACAGAAAACCTTGTGTTTTGCATCTCTGTCACTGACACTGACTGCCTTCAAAGACCTTGAAGCTGCTACATTCAGCTGCAGCTTTTTTTTTTTTTTTTCCTGCATGAAAGCGTGACCTCTTGTTCCTAGCACTTGAACTCTGACCTTTTTCACTTTCACCCCCGGGTTTGGAGCGGAGGGAATGACGCTCCCATCCTGTCATTCTTCCAGCTGTCCCCCCATTTTCCTTTCCCCTGTTTCCCCTCTCACCCCCTTTCCATCCCTCCCTTCCCGTTTCTCCCTTTCCCTACAGCAGTGCAGCTTATCATCTGTTTTCATACATTTCTCTTATGCTCCTTGTGCTATTCCTATATCATGTTAAAATGTTTGACTTTCCCCTGCCTTTTTTTACAACAAGACTTCCTATTTTGTTTTCTAATCTACAAATATAGTGTATTGTTAAAATAATAATGACATGGGTGGTCAGGAAGTTAGTTCAAAGGGGCCAGTGGGTGGACTTCTTTACAAGTGTCTTCACTTGAGAAAAGGTTCCAATTCAATTCATCAGTTCCAGAAAATCAAGAAGTAGTGGGTGTATCCATTCCAGGAGCAACAACATTTCTTTCAGCATTGAACCATAATCTAGCAGTTCAATAAACATGCCACTGCAAGTTGCATCGGTTGAAGGAGTTGCTCTTGTAGCTCCTGGGAACCAACCTGGGATTACTTGGAAGTTACTTGAAAGCTCAGCGAGGCGTGGCGTCACTGTAACAGTCGGCTGGGGCTGGTAAGCCACCTTGGCTGATGACCGGTTTTGCAATGACAGTGGATGAACAAGTTTCTGTCTTTGAATGTTAAAACAAGAACACACACTAAGGCAAGGAATATCTGCAATCCCTTTGCATGCATACAAAGGGATTATAGATATTCCACACAAAACAGCCCAAGTGCTTTGACTGACCTGAAGCCCACATATTTGTTTGAGTGCCTGCCTGATGTGGATGCAAGAATTCGACAAAAACACCTTGAGGCAGACTTCATGGGGACATTTAATGATGGTCTCTCACACAGACACACATGCAAGTCCTTATGAAGGCTGTACTCACGTGGCACAGGAGTGTGGTCTTCATGTTTATATGCATGTATTTGAGGCAATGTTCCCTTTTACTTCTACGCATTCATCTGTGATTGAAGGTGCTTTCAAAAAGATACATAAACTTACATGGTATGGAAATGTAGTTTCCATACCTTGATGTGTTGCAGGACACTGAAAAAAGCAGGGAATATGAATCACATGTGTGCACTCAAACTGATTATGCCACCTCAAACCGCTTTTGGATACACAGTGTTGAGGCGTATTTTGCTTTTGGAGACTTTTCATGTTTTCCCACCACAATTTCATCACTAATAATCCAGCAATAACTTCCTTGCGCTTCCTGCAAAGTTTTGTTCATTGCCTGTCATGTGACATCTGCATCGGCCAACACGTTCCCCGCTCAAAGTCTAAACGGCACCCCTGATGGTGGTGATTACCAGCAACATATCCTTCCATCACAGGTGGTCACACCTATGATGATATGATGGATACTCAGCTGCGTTTGATTTGTGTAACCAGCTCAGGCCGACTGTCTGGTTGCACAGTGGGGAGGGAGGAAGCAATGGTACCCTTTTTTTTGCTAAATCAAAGGCGCCCATGGAGGAGAAAAATGGCATGCTGCGACAAAAACAGATGGTGATGGATCTTTAAATGACCCACATGCTCACTTAAAGGTGGCCTTGCCCATTACTAGAGGAGCAGGCATGGGTGGGTGGTTTTGTGTGTGTATGTTGGGGGTGTTTGTGTGTGATTGCTCAGATGCTATCAATTTTGAAGCTAATGGACCAATTTTCAGTGGTGTTGAACTTCACACACATACTATCACAAAGTGTGTGTTTCATTGTGTGTGTGTACGCACGCTTGTTTGGCACTTGTCTGCGACTGTGTATGGTGTCAAGTGTGTGTGTTCAAACCATCACTTTTCAAACCAATGGGCCCATTCTTCCCTGCCAAACGAGCTGAGGTGCAGTTTGTTGATTGTAAAATCAATGTGAGGGTGTTCCTGGCCGGTCAGTCAGGGAAATGGTTTATCAAAGTGCGGTCTGCGCCCCCCCCAAGGGGTCCAGATGGCTCCCAGAAAAATAGTTTGCTTTTGCTGTTTTTGCGATCACCATGTAGGCCTTCTTCTCACCTGCAGAGGTTGTCTATCAAACGGAGGAAATTCACTGCTCATTATTCACAATTGAATGCACTTGTAAAATGTCCCTGCACGTTCAGACGTGTTAACTAAAATGATACCACCACAAGGATAAACAAAATGTAAGCTGCTGGGGGTGGAGCTATTTACTTTGAAAATAAACATCAGACTCTGTCGCTCGGTGGTTACCTGTCAAGCTCAGTAGGTGTTGAACGGGCGAGGGCGTATGTTGTGGGGTGATTGATAGTGTGTGTGAAAGAGAAGGTGAGATTTTGTGCGTACATGTGCATGAAGGTCTCTGTCTCCACAAAAGTAAACGCAAGGCCATCAGAGATTTCTGCATGAGCTCATCCAGGATATAGCCACTGTGTGTGAATGTGTGTGTATCTGTATGTGTGTCGGTTTTATGTTGTTGCACTTTGCAGGAATAACATTGTTATTAAGCAATTAACTATTTGTCCTTATCTTTATTTCACCTTTACACTGTATTTGTGTAAAAGCAAGCATTGACATAATGACACATGAAGTCCAAAGTGCATATCTGTGTTTTTATGTTCTATTATAACACCATTGAACAGGCAGGGTGGGTCACCTGCCTCCAGAGCCTCACCTACTTTAAAAGATTTTGTCAGTATTGGATACCACATCACACGGTTCGAATGCTGTTTCAGAGGCAGTGGATTATGAGTCAGTTCCACAGTGTAACTGTTCTCGAGCCGCTTTAAGTCCTCTGGGATGCACCATGTTAAACTAGGATTGTCCTTGTGGATAATTCACCCAAGACCTTCATCATGTCTGCTCAGCGTCCCAATCATCTCCTGTTAATAAAGCTGAAATGCAATAAAGACATTAAAAAAAATAAAACCTCTTCCTGAATATGTCTCTCATTTTCTTTCATCTTAAATTGAATATTAGGGATTGTGAGCTTTCTGAAAGTAAATTAAATCTGATGTCCTTGGGGATGATTCAGCATGACGATAGCTGGAGCAAACATGAACACAGGTATTCTCCTCCTCCACACAGCATCTGAAAGGCTGTTGCTGCAATAAAATTTGACCCTCAGTTTTTATTCAACGTGGACCTGGACTCTGTTTGAACAGGAAATCTGAGGCATACCTGCAAATGCTACACCCAGTGCCATAGGACGAAATAAAGTTGCATCATGTGACTCTTACGTGTGTACCAACTCATTTCATTCAAACAGCTTTGACTCATTTCTGGTGGAATCCATACGAACACATGGTGAGGTTCCCCTGTGTTTTTGCCGAACACGACATAGTAGACAGTGACGCAGTCCATCATTAAGTAACCTACCGAGGGAAAAGAAACAAACTGTGCAAACATCAACCATGCTGACCTCTCTTGCTGTGAAAGTTAAATCCGCTTGGGAGGGAATTGCAGTGTTCCTGAATGATAACATTCACCACATTCCCAGACCCCAGATGAGAGCAGATACTCAGACATGCCCCGAAATGTCCTTCCTGCTCCTCCCTGGCCTCAGGCCCGCTGGATTCTGGGAGAAACCAGCAGGGGAGGACAGGAAACTGCCAGGATTACACTGACTGGGTCTGCAGCTTGAACTGGGAAGCAATGAAGCAACCCCCCCGTCCACCCAACCACCCACCCACCCAGACACACACATACACTCCTTAATGTGCACATGTGAGCACTGTGCAGATACATGCACACTTTTCTGAGTACCTAAGGGTTTAACCAGAAGTCGAGTTGTAAAAAAAAATTAAGGGGGGATGGTCAATTTTTTTCACTTGATGAAAAGTGAGGATGGCAGTTTTACAGGGGGGATGATTTTCACTGTTTTTATTTCAGGGGGGATGCCATCCACCCTCATCCCCCCTCAACTCGAGTACTGGGTTGAACTACATGGGGATGTGGAAAAATGTATATTTTAAATATCATTTTCTAACAACTAACAATAACAGTAATTTATTTTAATGGGTTTTAAGAGGTTAAGTACAAGGATATTGTATCAAAATAATCAGACGAAACATCCTTAGCTCAGTCAGTAAGACTCTCACTTCAAAACCGACTGTATTTTCAGTGTTATTTACACACACACACACACACACACACACACACACACACACACACACACACACACACACACACACACACACACACACACTGGAGTGAAAGCCAGTCCACCCATCTCCTATAGCCATCTACTCGGGGAGTCACTTGCAGTCAACGCTAATGATCTACCCGGAATAAAAATTAAACAGCATCTAATTGGCTGAGTCACGTCCAAAGATTTTGTAAAGTAAAGAAGCGCACATCTTTATGACGGCTGACTCACTTGGTCTTGTGTGCTGGTTGGGTAATCCCACTAGTCTCTCGGTGTTAACACAGAACATTGTCAGGTTGTCGAAGGGATTACCACTACAGAATCTGTTTCGGATTTCCAGTTAGCCTACATGTCACAATGTATCGGTATAAAATGTGGATCCCATGCTTCTGAAGCGAAAAGTGAATCCGTTGTCGGCAGGATTCGAACCTGCGCGGGGAGACCCCAATGGATTTCTAGTCCATCGCCTTAACCACTCGGCCACGACAACGCGCACGGAAACACGTTCTTTTTTAAGTTATATCAAGTATTTTTAAGAACTGGAAACTCCCGACTTCTCTTTTTTTTTTTTTTTTTGTGTCTTTGAAATTGATAAACACCGTTTAATTGGACACATTTTTCGTAAACACATCCACCATTAAAAAAACAAAAACAAACTATCCTTCACATTTTTGTCAAACTGAAACTGAAACAGTCATAACATATTACCAAAAAACTAGGAAGTAATTTGCGTAAATCTTACTCTTAAATACTGCTTGCCAGGCGTCTACTTGCATTTTGGGGTTCAAACAATCTAAGTTCCTACTATAATGCGGAACCAGTCCAACCCTCAAGACACAGTGTGTGACAAACAGAAACTTGTTATGAACGGTAAGAAACTGGGAGGAAATGTTACGATTTGTTTAGGATTTCCAAAGATAGTGACGGAATTTACAGTATTTCTCTACAGCCTTTTCATAACGATAAACAACAGTCACCACTATATATGTCCCAGGAAATTATCACACTGTGCCGTGATATTATGGGAAAATAATGGGGTATTAAAGGACAAGTAGCGTAGAAGAGTTTTATTACAATCATATCAAAAGTATTCCTACAGAGAACTAATTTCAGATAGGCTTAGAAGATGACAAAACTGAAGATATTCCTATCCAATCATCATTTTTTTTTTTTTTATTGCACAGAAGGTTGAAAATACAGAGAACCCACGGTACCTTTTGAAATCATGTAGCTTATGTTCCCTGCAGTATTTTAATTGGGTTACTTGTAATTTTATTTATAGGTGGAGGCTTCGCCATTTAGCCTACTTACATATTAGACTTCTTATCAGTCTTGTGTTGTTCTCATTCGTTCCTTTCTTTCTTTCTTTCTTTCTTTCTTTCTTTCTTTCTTTTTTTTACACAATTCTTTTTATTACTTTTGTTCTGGGGCTTTTTACTGTGGAGTGGTTTTTGGGTTCATGGCGGGGGTGTGATTTCTGTTTTCTATAAACTGGCCTGTAAAGCCATTTAAGACTGCAGCAGTGATTCGGGGCTCTAAGTAAAATTGAACTTCTCTGATTTTCCACCTGTCCTCGCGTTTTGACCTTGATTTTTTTTTTTTCCTCGACCAAAACATGTACACTTTTAAAGACCTAGATAGATGGAAAAGCCTAGGCTATAGAAATTTGAACAGCTGTGTAGCAGTGTGAATGAAGCTAAAGTGGATACACTGATTTACTAAATTTCATGACATAATAACAATATGGCTGGTCTCTGCAAGATAAATAGCACCATCTTGTGGGGATGGACCCCTCCACTTGTTGTGATTGATTTAACTCTTTCCTCTCCATGTGTATATTTGAC
The DNA here is from genome assembly GCF_902150065.1 of Myripristis murdjan. Taxonomy (NCBI): domain Eukaryota; kingdom Metazoa; phylum Chordata; class Actinopteri; order Holocentriformes; family Holocentridae; genus Myripristis; species Myripristis murdjan. The sequence goes on from NC_044000.1 coordinate 10,650,472, forward strand.
ATCAGGAAATTTTTGGAAAGTTAAAACTGATTAAAAACCATCTTTAGAGTGACAGCTGTAAAGCTACAGGGGGAATGGCAGTGATAAAACACTGATATAATCAGTAATATGCCCAGTGCTCAAATATTAAAATCAGTATTGTACAGTGCAACATGACTTGCAACTTGCAAGTCATTTCGGTTTGTCAGTTTTGTAGATAGCTTGTTTCTTACCTAATCTCTCAAGAACATCAGTGACTTACCTTGAATCAATGTGAGACATGAAGATCTAACAGCAGTGTGGAGTTTAAAAGCTGTCTTGAAAAAAAATAAATAAATAAATAAAGTTTTGCAGTGCTGTGGAGGCTTTTGGCAACCTTGTCTGGTGCAAAACCCTGCATGATGACACATCCACCATTTCATCTGATTTGTTTTGATTTCATTTAATTTATCTGAGTGTATTTGATTACTTCGTAGCCACTGCATTTTTGGCCAGTCTGACAGAGGCTCCCATTTCTCTGTCATCCTTCCAAACATTTCTTCCATTTTTTTCCTTTTCTGGCTTTTCTGGACTTTCTCGCCAGGGTTCATGCCAGGGGTTGTTTTTGTTGTCTATAAACCATGGGCCTATAAAACCCTTTCGATGGTAACGGTGATAAAGGGATCTAAATGAATGTGGAACTTACACCTACACTAAAAAATGACTGACATCACAAAAATAAGAACAAATGATGGCACTTATTAAAGGAAGGACAATATATGGCTGATACATTATGTCCTTAAATACTGATGTGGGTGAATGATGAACTTTCAGTGAATGATAAATGAATCCATATTGAGAAACTGATTAAAAAAAAAAAAAAAAAAACAGCTATCGTTTTGGGAAATCTTAATTTAGAACACTGCTGCACCCAATGACAAAAGACAAGACACGGCATGTTACATTTCGTGATATAAATTATTTATTTACATTTACAGAAAAATGACCCCATCAAGACAATGTAATAATAACTATTGGAAATAGAACCCAAGATAGTTGACGTCATCGTTATAACCAAACAGAGAGCTGTATAATACCATGGTGCCCTCTGTCACGGGGTTTCCTATAACACAAGGTGCAAGGCATCACGTGTAAGCCCCCCGCCCCCCACCCCGACCCCAGACCCGCCCCCACCCCACCCCCCCACCAAACCCAACGACACACCCCTTATTGAAACCCTGCTAACCTGCTTCACGCTACCCCAATTTGGTTTTACCCCTCATCTACAAACACACAACAGACACCAGCTAACCCCACGTCTACCAAAGCTCCTATGACCCTCACACACACACACACACACACACACACTCTCCCACACATACACACAAACATCCATTATCCTCAGCCCCCCCTCCCCTTCTCCAAGACCCCATGGTTCAGTTTTTCAGGAAGCCCTGGGCGGAAGTGACAAGGTGCAAGGGAACACATTGGCATCTGAGGGAAGGGGTTCAGGGTAGGGCGGGGTGGACGGGGAGGGTGGCGACAGCGGCGACCAATGACTACATCATCCACATGCGACGCTCACGACTGACCGGGACGCCAGCTTTGTCTTTTCCTGTGCCACCGTTCTCCCTGCTCGTTCTCAGGGGTCAGACGGGGACAGAGGGTGGGGAGTGAGGGGAAGCAGATCCTACATTTTTCAGGGTTGGCCTACATGGGGGATCATCTAACGCCGCAGCGCTATGTTGAGTGGAGGGGGTTTCTTCACCGTCGTCCTCCTTTGTCTCGTGTGTCTGGGCTCAGATGAGCCGGGTGGAGGCGCGCATGGTGTTCTCCGAACTGTAGTGGACATTGTTCTGCTTCTGCCGGTTGATCCTGTTGGTCCGTGGGCACTTCCTGTGCAGAGAGGAAGTCCAAAAAGAGGAGAGAATAAGAGATGTGGCATGTGGTACTTGCTTTTTAAATCACAGAGCTCCAAGAGGAAGCACACTCATTTAAAAGGTCAGATTCTCTTACTGACATGTGGCTATTGGCTGTAAAGACACATCCTAAGGCCTTTCTGATGCCATTA